>NC_079451.1:34345152-34530152 GCF_903798145.1 Danio aesculapii
CAATTCACCTGTACCGCATGTCTTTGGACTGTGGGGGAAACCGGAGCACCCGGAGGAAACTCACGCAAACACAGGGAGGACATGCAAACTCCACACACAAACGCCAACTGACCCAGCCGAGGCTCGAACCAGCGACCTTCTTGCTGTGAGCTCACTGTGCTCACTGTGTCGCCCCATCATTTAAAATCATAAATGTAATAAAAAAATAATTTTTACACAAAGTTAAAAATAAAAGAAAATAAAAAAGCCCACAAAATCTCAGCTCAGCTTTTGATTTATTAATTATTATTCTGTTAAATTCTGATAACATTTTGTCAGCTTAGCTTCTTAAAAGCACCTGCTAATTGCTTGAAGCAGATGAGAAACATAGATGTTAGGTATTAATTCTCTTCATTAACATGTTCAAAGGTTCCTCCTCCATACTGCTCTCATTACTTGTCTTCAGGAAAAAAAAAAACTTCTGATGGACAGGAAGTGTTTAACAGATATGCATATGGTTAACGCTAGCATGTTGTCCTTTTTTTTGTGAGGAAAACGTGCCAAAACTGCTTGGGCTTTCAGGCAGTAGCTGACGTTCCTTTCTGGTAGACAGACCGTGAGAGGGAAAGTTTATTGAAGGATGGAAAGAGAACTGAGGATGGGGGTTAGCGAGATCAAATATCCATTTAATTAATTCAAGAAAGGGCAATAAAACTGTTTTAATTAACTCAAGGGTCAGGCTCTGTACCCGAATTTCTCCCCGATTAGTGGCCCATCTTTACTCCTTATGTTCCCACAATGCATATAAACTGAACGGCATTACAGCGTAAGTGCAATCACATTTTCTTAGCCTTACGCTAGTTATCGTTTAAACACGATGGCCCCATGAAACCTTGTAAAACCTTAATGATAAATAAAAACAACTGAAGATTGCATAATAGTTTGAGGATGGCAATAATAGATGATCACAATATAACTGTTCACTTCATAACAACGCTGTAAATGCTTTTTACCACTCACTGGAAAAACATGCCTCGACCAGGATTTTAGAAGGACACTTTGAATTTTATGTATAGGTGCTACTTTTTCTCTGCAAGTTTCAGCTCTCATGAAAACAACATTTTTACACTGTAAAACCCAACAGCCAACTTTATCAAATGAAATGGAGTGTAGTTAACTCAAAATTGACTGAAAGCTAATTCTACTCATTTGAAGAGTGTTGAAGGTAATCAAATACCTCATTACTTCAACTTAAATGGAGTAAGTTCACAATACTCATATAGATTTGTTTTTGTTTTTTAACTAAAATAGTTTGTAGCAATCTGTTTCCTCAAATGGTTTGAGTTGCCTTAACTTATTAGGTTTTACAGTGCTCAAATTGCTTCGTTTACTCAAATGGATTAAGTTCACAGTTTGAGTTACCTTAACTTATTAGAAAACAAAATATTTCGAATTCTAGTAGTGGAGCAGTACATCGCACAAAATGGAAATCGGTTCTTAAAGGGGTACAGCACAATAAAGTGAAATCTCATATATAGTAATTTGTGTTCTTGCATGTGGTTTAAACTCTTCTGTGATTGGGGAACCCTGACATAAGCAGTATGTTGGTTGCAACATAGGCTCATTTCGAAAATGTAGGCCCTATATACATTTCTGAAGATCGCAAATTACGTATCAAGAAGTACGTATGGCTGCCTATGGGGTGGTTTGACGCCATTCCTTTTTGCATTTACTAGTTGATCGATTACCTCCGTATGGACAGCTTTCCTGCTGTTACCAGTTTGTCCAGTGGCCCGCAGTGTACGTTGGCAGACTTGAGATGCAGAGAAGAGTTGATTGTGACGACGGGGACGAATAACGGTTCCAGAAAGTGGGTAAAACAAAAACAGAAGCACAAAAAATAAAATAAACAAGTAAATAACAGGGTGAGAATACGGTAGAATCTGAAAATGTGGTAAAAATCAGAGCGCTTTTCTTTTTCTGGATTGCTTTTTAAACTGTCGGTTGGGTTTAGGGAAGCGGGTGGGTGCTGGTCAATCGGTGCTTTTTAAAACTCTATCGGTTGGGTTTACGGAAGGGGGTGAGTAGAGGGATCGGTCGGTTTGTTAGTCAGTTGACAGCAGCCTCTGGTGGATTTAGATAAGAAGAGCAGGTGCAAATGGCACTCGCAAAAGACATCTCAAAAAGCGTACACAGTAGCCTCTGGTGGATTCGAGAAAACAAAAACTGAAAAAAAGTACCTTCAGCACGTATTTGGCACTCTCCAGAGTTTATATTGGGGTACTTTTTTAGAATAAGCCTGGGTTGGTTATTTGCAAACCCCAAAAAGACTAACCTTTTAGCACAACACACTGACAATTTGATTTCCAACCAGCCATGCTACAGTATATGCACGAATAAAATATTGCCAGAGATACCTTACAGCACTACTAACTGGATGTTTCACAATTAATCTTTGCCCAGCACTATTTTTTTTGGTATATTTATTTTATTTTTAGTGAAATAAACTTTGGTAAAAGGGTCACATTTGTCAGGAAGTGTGCTTTGGAAACACAGGAATGGATCACAGCAGAGAAGGGTCTGAAAAATCCTTGTGTTCCTGTTGTCCTGCGGTGCAGCTGATCCCTCATGAGTCCCTGACTACAGTGCTTCATCAGCCTGGTCAACGTGACACATGAAGGTGCCCCTGCTCACAGCGGGACCCTCTCAGGGACTTTCACAAGCACACATCTGATGGTCAGTGCGGTGTGATTGAACGCTCTCTAATGTCACTCACATCACTCATCATGGCTCATGCTTTTTTTTTTACACATGATCCTCTTTCACTGTACGCTGTGTTGCTTTAGCTTTTGGCCTGTGAGGAATGTATCGAAGCACATATGTCCACCATTCTTGCTTAAAAGAAAAAGAAAAAAAAAACACGTCTTAATGAGAAAAAAAGCCCATTGCCAAGCGGTAAAGAAAAGCACTAAAAAGGAAAAAAAGAAAGAAAGTAAAACATGTTCTAACTCTCCTTGACTTGTTTTTTTTTTTCAGCTTTGGAGCGGCCTTAATTGCGACACATTTATGCAGAGAAAAAGGAGACTGGATTTGTTTTGTCTGTCTGGTCGACGGTCGCTTCATTGCAACAGATGCTGAAAGACAGATTTGTTCAATTTAAAATCAAAAGGTACAAGCTGGGGCTTTTATGTACTATTTTTTTCCCCCGTTTCTAAAGGAGCTTAATATGCTGTCATCACACTTGTATACTGTAAGTGATTCAGGGAAGTGTTCTGGATGTGGACTATGGGATGTTTTACATGCCGTCCAATTGCATGCATTCAATTTGAATACTGGATACGCATTGTCATTGCAATTATCACCCACCTTTCATTCCAGAAATGAACGTATGTGTAAAACTGTTATACATTATACTATTTCACAATGTTATAATGGGCTCGCTGCATTTAAATTCTTAAACCAGTATTATATTGTGGCCTTTGTCTCACTAGTATTCATGGATTTAAATACACAATTTATCATTAAAAATAACACGCGGTTTTAAAAACATTTGATTTGTACAAATAAACAGTTATTTTACAATTGCACAGTTACAGTCATGTTAGTTAAAATATTTTAGTATACAGATATTTGTAAATTCACAAATTAGGAAAATAGTTCAATGGAACTAACTAAAATTCATGATTTTTTTCCCCAAGAAATTATTTTAAAGTCTGTTCATAAACATCTTGCTCATATTTCAGATTTTAAAATCATATTATTACAAATTAGATTTGGTATATTTAGAATACTGGTAGCATACTACAACTACTGCAGTCTCAATCGATCCATCAATAAATTAATAATAAACAAGTAATAATAAAATGTAATTAAAATGTTAGTAAAATAGTATAAATAAATAAATAAATATTAACACTAAAACAGTAAAAATATTTTATTAAATTGTTTGTATCATAAACAACAACAACAACAACAATAAAAAAATAAAATAAAATAATAATAATAATAATAATAATAATAATATAACAAAAATGTATAACAGTAAAACAAATATAACAATAAAATAAATAATTATTATTATGATTATTATGATTATTATTATTATTATTATTATTATCACTATTATTATTATTATTATTGTTATTATTATTATTATTATTATTATTATTATTATTAATAATAATAATAATAATAATAATAATAATAATAATAATAATAATAATAATAATAATAATAATAAAAACAGTAATATGTAAATATATTAAATAAATAAATAAATTAATTAAATAAATAAATAGCTTTGCTGGAAACATACAGTGACTTCATAACTTTATCAAATAAACTATTAAATTTCCCAAAATTTTTAGAAAATAATTATTAGAAACATTTAATTTGTACAAATCAATAGTACAAATGCACAGTTACAGTGTTGTTAGTAAAAATATTTTAGTATACAGATATTTGTAAAGTTGCAATTAAGGAAAATATATTGAGTTCAATGGAATAAATACTATTTAACTAACTCAAAATTTTTTTGAATTTTTTTCAATGAATTATCTGTATGTCTGTTTATATACATCTTGCTCATATTTCACATTTTATAATTACAACTTAGATTGTCATAAAATTAAGTGTTTTGGTATTTTTAGAATACTGGTAGCATACTACAACTACTGTAGTCTTAATCAATCCACCAATAAACTATTAATAAACAAGTAATAATAAAATTTTATTAAAATGTTAGTAAAATAGTATAAATAAATAAATAATAACAATAAAACAATAATAATAATAATGCAATTGCAATAAATGAATCAATATATTAGTAAAATAAATAAATAAATACTAGAATTGCAAAAATAAATTAATCCATCAATATATTAGCAAAATAATAATAAATAATAATAATAATAATAATATATTTGCAAAAATAAATTAATCCATCAATATATTAGCAAAATAATAATAAATAATAATAATAATAATAATAATAATATATTTGCAAAAATAAATTAATCCATCAATATATTAGTAAAATAATAATAATAATAATAATAATAACAATTGTAATAAATAAATATATTTCTTAAATAAATAAAATAATTAACTTTGCTGGAAACATACAGTGACTTCATAACTTTATCAAATAAATTACTACAATTCCCATAACTTTTAGAAAATATTTATTTTTAAAAACTTAATAATAATAATAATAGATATTAAAAATGTTCACCAGTGGAAATGAGCAGCTGACACTAGCCTGACACGGAGAGCTACAGATAATCATTCCTGCTTTATTTTGACCAACCAGTGCTTAATTAAAGGCGTGCAGCTTGTGTTTGCTGCACTCCAGTCGAACCCTCGGCTCAAGCTTATTCAAATGGCAGTCCCTGAGGGACAAATCCAAACTTGGGTGAGATGGCAAGCTGTTCTGCATCACTACTGCAACACCTGCTATTACAGGTTCCGTCTGCCAGTCAACCTGGCCCAACGGGGGGCAAGCGGACCACAAAAAACATTTGTACCTACAAAACTCCTGATTAGCATACCTGAGGGAATAATGGACAGAGGGAAAAGGGGGAGAGAGGGAAAAAAATTAGCAAGCTTTAGAGAGTCTTTGCAGATTACACAAACAGTTTTTTCCCCCCTTCACAGTTTATCATGCAGCAGCAAACATCATTTCTGACGTGACTGCAGGAAATGTGTGTGCATTGCCACTCCTGAGGTCTCGAAAACGTTCCCCCCTTAGGGCACAAGAAATCATCGGTGCACATATGTAGAACACGGTGTCTTGAAAAGCACGTTAACAAGCCTTTTGCGGCCCGTTATTCAGATCATGGTTGGCAACCGATGCTTTCTGAGCTGTCAGTTAGTTGGGATATGTACCCCTCACCTGACACTGTACATTTACACTCCACTGGTCTTCATAACCACTGAATCAAACTCTCATCAACGGAGTCATTTCATGCTGAACTTTAACACACACACCAACAAGCAAAAACCACCACGCTGTGTATGCAATTTGAACAAATATTAACATTTGTCAGTTTTTTTAGATAAATAAACTCCCTAAAAAAAATAAAGAAATATAAACGTGAATGTTTATAATGGTTATAATTAAAACAAAGTAGGATCCATGGTGTGGTAGCAGTTGTGTTATGGGCATTCTGGTTCAAATCCAAACTGCGTCATGTTTGACTCCCAAATCCCCATTGCAATGTGGCAATTATCACTGCACTCTTTACTGTGCATATTCTCATCCACGTCAATTTGGAAAAAAAAAAATCACTGATTCAAATGAAGTGGTAAATCATTTGTTCATCTCAGAAAACTAGTTCAAAAATGACTAAAATGACTTCCTTTTACTTGACTGTGTACAGTGCAGTACATGCATGTAACTGAATCCTGATTAAATTATTCAGAACAAACTTTTTTTTCATTCTGAAATCGGTACTTCTATTATTGATGTGCTGACTTAAACATTATTCAAGTTATATATGTATACTGTTATTTAACTAAATTACTTCATGTTGTCCCAACTCAAAATGATTAAAGTCTTTTAACATTTTTACAAATTTAAATAGATTGAACAAAAAACAATGGACCCTTTTAACAACCCTGTTTTGACATGTTTAACGGTAATCAGCATCTTAAATCCTTGAAAATTTTAACATTTAGATTTTTTTTTTTAAATGTATGAACTTTTATATGTATTTATGTACGTAGTATATCATCTTTGTTAAAAAAAAAACAAAAAAAAATGAATAACTGCTTGTGCGATGCGTAGACGTTTAATGCAGTGTCTATGGGACAGGACAGTAAATTTGATGTTATTCTCCTCTCTGACTGATGTCATCAGTTTCACACATTTTTTTCTTTTTCTGAAAGTCTTTATAACATCATCAGAGAGTTTTTCTTTTGTTAATTCAGCAAATAAGATTGTACAAAATACTATTTGTTGTACTCTCCCATTCACTGTGCTCTAAGTTATCCCAACTACACTCTCAGAAATAAAGGTACGCAAGCTGTCACTGGGGTAGTACCTTTTCAAAAGGTACACATTTGTACTTAAGGGGTCCATATTAATACCTCAAAAGTATTTATTAATGCCTAAAAATTTTAAAAGGAACACTTTTGTACTTTTTAAGTGCTAATATGTACCCTTGAGGTATTAATATGGACCTTGTAGGTACAAATTTGTACCTTTTGGAAAGGTACCACCCCAGTGACAGCTTGCATACCTTTATTTCTGAGAGTGTATGATGACTTCAACTACTGAGAAATACGAAAATGAGAAAAGGGTCTATTAAGTTGACCCAAAAAACACAAAAGAATTGTGTTGTTTCAATTCATTAAAAAAAAAGTTGTCTGCACAAGCAGCTTTAAAAAGTAAAAATAAAAGTAATTTTTTGAGTATATTTATGCTATATTCATTTACTTTTTCTATGCTATATTATTAGATCTGTTCTTTACATTACAATTTCAATCTTTATTCTTGATACTTATTAGCCCCATTCACACATACAGACCTTTCTGGAAAATTGCCGGTAATTCCTTCACGATTAGAACGTGCTGACGTGAGCCGTCTACTTCAGCCAATCAGAACATTCAGACGCATTCACAACCACGTTGTTTATGAAAATAAAACCCTTTGAATATTTTTCCAGACACATTTAGCTGCTAGTTGTTTGTCAGATAACGTTTCTATGTTCATTATTACTGCTAACTGTGTAAAATATTACCGATAAAATGCTTATGATAAACTGCCGTTTGTTTACCTTCAAGCTCTGCTTCAGTTGCTTAACGCGTGTGCACGTGAAGCAGCCGGTGAGCGCCAGCACACACACCTATTATCTACATCTTGACATGCGAAAGTGTTCCTCCATTTGTTTTCACACGTTATCCATCCACAGAATTTGTAATGTAGTCAAATGTGTAAACATTTAGCTGCGGTTCATGCTTCTGCTTTGAAACCATCAAAAAAAGTGAAATCATCAACAAAAGCCTGACCCCTTCTATGTTTACAAACACAAGCGCAGCCATTTAGAGGTCATTGCTGGTTAATGATGTCAGAATCTACCAGTATTTTGAAATGGATGTGTGAATAGTCTTTTTGGATAAATTATAGAGAATCATTGCCTGTGTGAACAGCGCTTTTTTTTCCGGTAATTAAAATAAGTCGTTCCGGTAATTTTTTTGATATTTACTAGTATAGCTGTGTGAAATGGGCTTCTGAGTTCAATGTTTACAACAAAACTGATAATCACTATAGTGGCTGGATAAGACTTTCCAACGCAATCTACCGGCAATTCGTAACTTTTTGATTTAGTGGCTAAAGCTGCGGTCACACTGGGCTTTTCCTCCCTTAGACTTCCATTCATACGCACGCGAATGCGTCAGACCGGAAACGCAAGGTCATGCGTCAAGTTTTGCATGTTGCTGCGGTGCAAAGTTCAAGCTTGGTGAACTCTGACCTGCGAAATCGCATCACTTGACTGCGTGAGACCAATTGAGGATCAAAACATGACCTCTCTGGACAGAAATTTAAAACATGGAGCAATCGCTCGCTTTTTTTAATGTCTATTCATCTTGTTTAATCCCGCCCCTTTTTGCAGCGCCGTACGACAGAATTTCGCACACACAAAGCTCAGTGTGACCGCAGCTTAATTCGTATGAATTCGTACGATCTAATTCGTACAATTTAGTACGATTTGCTCATCACCCAGTGACGATTAGGGTTAGGGGTGGGGTTAGGTGCCACGCCTCCTTTTTAAAATCGTACATTTTCATACAACTGAACTAATACGAATTCGTACAAATTAGCCACTAAACTGACAAAACGTAAAATACATACGTTTACTCGTGAGATCAGGCTGGACTTTATAAAAACATACATCCTGAATAAATCGTTAAAAGTGTTTGTAAACTAAACCTAATATTTCTTCAAAAAATATTTAACTTGAAGATTCACGATGATGGCCGACTTGGTGGCGCAGTGGGCAGCACGTTCGACTCACAGCAAGAAGGTCGCTGGTTCGAGCCTCGGTTGGGTCAGTTGGCATTTCTGTGTTTAGTTTGCATTTTCTCCCCGTGTTCACATGGGTTTCGTCCGCAAGTCCAAATACATGTGGTACAGGTAAATTGGGTATGCTAAAATTGACCGTAGTGAATGTGTGTGTGTGTGTGTGTGTGTATGGATGTTTCCCAGTGATGGGTTGCAGCTGGAAGGGCATCCGCTGCCTAAAAAAAATATGCTGGATAAGTTGGTTCATTCTGCGTTGGCGACCCCTGATTAATAAAGGGACTAAGCCGAAAAGAAAATGAATGAATGATTCAGGATGATTCATTCACAATTTAATATGCAAATTCAGGATGTAAAATCTTTTTAAAGAAATGGCAGATTCAGATCTTTTAGCCTAAATGAGAACTATCTGTATTAAGGGCTGTATAAATACTCCTCATCCATTCTGATCTATATTTAAGCGCATAGCGTATCCCTCTTGAAAAAGCTTCTTGTTACTTTAACCATATTTTAAAAACGATCAGCTTTAAATAATAGCTTTAAAAGTAACCCTAAAAGGCTGACAAAAGAGGCTGTAACAGTAGCAGCTTTAGCGCTTCCCCAAAGATAAATAAAAAAGCGTAGTAAATAAATCAGCTCAATCTCTGCACTCCTCCTGCAAGCGTGTCTGTTTTTGCAGAGGTGAGGACCGCCCTGTGCTCCTGAGAGAGAGGAGAGCGGCACGCTTCACTACAGAAACACCTGCTTTTGTTAGCTCACTACGCCACTTACTCGCACCCTGAGGGACGAGCCACGGGGAGGAGGCGACTGAGGAGACACAAAGCAAACAATGTCTCTGAGCTCCATGTCATCTGGATGAGAAAACAGATCCTCCACTGCTGCAGAATACAGAAGCTACTGCATAAAAAAAGTAGGCTAACAGCATGCAGACTTTTAGGGATGTCACAAAGTTTCCTCTGTGTGGAAGCACTTCTGACCAGAGTTTAGCTCATTTTTGCATCACTGAATTGAGGGAATAGAGCAGTCACGAATTATAATTGTATCAATATTAAATAACAGACACTCAAAAAAGTACTTATGTCAATTGTTCAAACTACTTTTTTAATTAGAGACAACCTTATTGTCTTACGTTGAATCCATCTAAATTTGTAAAAACTATTAAGTTAACTCAATCGATTTGCAGAGATGGGAAGTAACGAAGTACAACATTATTCCACGATTTTTTTTTCTGATAACTTTTTGCTTTTACTCCTTACATTTTTGCACAAATATTTGT
Source organism: Danio aesculapii (assembly GCF_903798145.1). Lineage (NCBI taxonomy): Eukaryota > Metazoa > Chordata > Actinopteri > Cypriniformes > Danionidae > Danio > Danio aesculapii. The sequence continues at coordinate 34,355,430 of NC_079451.1, forward strand.
ACTTTCTACTCCTTACATTTTTAAACCACAGTCGTTACTTTCAAGTTCCTGTGTTTGGTGGCGTGATCCATATTATTTCTTGTCATTGCGCAATTTGAGCGCCTTTTTGATGCAATCAATCCATTTTTCATCACAGGGTGTTTCAGGTAGTTGTTAAGGTGTTGCTAGGTGGTTGCTAAGTTGTTGCTAGGAAGTTGCTAGAGTGTTTTATGTGGTTGCTAAGATGTTGCTTGGTGGTTGCTAGGGTGTTCTGAGTGGTTGCTAAGGCATTGCTAGGCGGTTACTAAGGCGCTACTAGGCAGCTTACTAAGGTGTTCTAGTTCATTGCTAATGTGTTGCTACGGGGTTGCTAGGGTGTTCTGAGTGGTGGTTAGGTGGTTGCAAAGGCATCGATAGGTAGTTGTAAAGGGGTTGCTAGGGTGTTCTGAGTGGTTGCTAGGCGGTTGCTAAGGCATTGCTAGGTGGTTGCTAAGGTGTTGCTAGGGGGTTGCTACTTGGTTGCTAAGGTATTGCTAGGGTGTTCTGAGTGGTTGCTAGGCAGTTGTTAAGGCATTGCTAGGTGGTTGCTAGGCGGTTGCTAGGGTGTTGCTACTTGGTTGCTAAGGTGTTGCTAGGCGGTTGCAAAGGTGTTTTAGGTCATTACTAAGGTGTTGCTAGGTGGTTGCTAATGTGTTCTAGGTTGTTGCTAGGTGCCATAAGTGGTTATTAGGGTGTGGCTAGTAAGGTCATCAGTGATTGCCAGATTGGTAGTCTGAGTTAAATGATCCCAATCATAAATCTGTATGATAGTCTGGTGCAAAGTTATGAGGTCACAAAGTTTGGTCCAACGTTAAGTCAATGGGACTTTTCCAAATTTTCCAGGTCAGTTTTTGGAAAACCGTAAGTTGGATCAGGTGGAAAAGATAAGCAACTTATTACACTATAGTTTGAAGTTATTTTGGTGGTTGTAGTATGAACGGTCTAGGAGGATTTTATGTAGTATTACTGTATATTGGCTTTCTCAAGCCACCATAACTATACTGGGCAATTTATGAATAAAATTATAATGCAAAATATCCTGAATCATGGTAAAAATCATTCACATATTTTGGAGGTTGTAGTCATGCCTGTGTATGTAGCTTTTAGCACAGAATAAATGTATTACAGCATTATTGTTTATCTATTAAATATAATATCCACAAAACCCTGGAAAACACACTGAAATGACAGGTTATGTATGAGAGCTGCCCTTTGAAGACTATGAAGCACCTTTAGCCTAATGCAAAAACAGAAATAGTTTGCAGTCAAATATGAGTATTTATAGTATTTATTTCAGCAAAAAAAAAAATTCTCTCTATAAAAAATTCTATATATTTTATATAAAGATATACAGGCCTACAGAATTATTTTTAGAGTGTATGAACATGAATGGTTTTTGATCTAACAGCCGCAAAACTACATGCTGAACATTGTGAGTTTGCGTTAGGATGATGATTCATGGGTGTGCTGCAGTTTGGCTACTTTCAGAAATTGGCAACAAACATTTTACATAAAAATTTGAAACGTAAGTTATTTTATATTAATGGATTAGTGTATCGGTGCAATGTGTGTGTGTGTGTGTGTGTGTGTGTGTGTGTGCGTGTGTGTGTGTGTGTGTGTGTGTGTGTGTGTGTGTGTCACAGTGTATTTCTCAGTCCTACAATCAAGATATTTTGAAAAATGTTGGTAATTGGTAGCCTTCTAACATGAAAAAAACTCGTCATGAAAAAAAGTCTTCAACATTATTCAATTATCTTCGTTTGTGATTAGCAAAACTTAAGGTTTTGAATAAATGGAGTAAATGATGACAGAATCTCCAGATTTGGGTGAGCCACGGGTTTAGTCGTCACTTCAAGATATTCTGTTGACTATGCATAACCTTGTAACTACATGTTAATTAGCAGTCATTACAGTATTAGTCTACATAAAATCTACCTGCACTTTATTTTGATGATCCGCCAACAGACATTCTACAGACTAAGTATTTTTGCAACTACTAAAAGTTAACTTATTCTCTAATCTTCATTCTACCAATACTCAAGTTAGTTCACATGTAATTACCTATTTTTTAACACAACTGATCTGTCTGGTTCTTGAATGTTATTGGCTGACAGCCGTGCGATATTCCCGTGATAACAGCACCTGTACAGCCTCTTCACCCTTGTGTATTACTCTGCCCCCATAGAGTAACAGCAGATGAATTAACTCACTACACTTTGACATGCGTTGCAGCTGTTGGAAAACATAATGTCTATTTGAAGCTTTTTCAGGTGAGAATGTAGTTATAGATTGCAACTATGCAGTTTATTTATAAGGACAGTGGCTATTTTTAAATATTTATATTTTCGGATTCACCGCGTTTGCAGAGCAAAGAAGAATGACATTCCACCACAAGATGGCGACAGAGACGATATGATTAGTCCTTAAGGGAGAAAAACTAGAAATCATTCTAAAACAGGTAAGTGACTTTCTAAGTCAATCTCTCTATTTTGTAGTGCTGTATTTATACCATAGTAATCTGACAGTGTTTGCTTTGCTTCGGGGTTAATTATTGTGATTTTCCATTGCAACAGAGAGATACTGGGAAATCTGTGTAGACTAAGATGACATTTGTTCGAAAATGTTCGAAAAATCACCTGTTCTGTCATCACTTTAGACATTAAGCTAGAGAATCATTCAAATACTAGCTCTAAAGTGATGTTTGTGAAGTAGCAGTGGTTTCTGCTGTTCTGACCGTCAGCTGCAGATATAAATGAATGACAGAAGAAGGTAGTTCCTCATACAAAAGGGTTTTTTTGAGACTCTCCAAGTTTGATTTTCTGTTTTATATACACAATTATGCCGTTGAGCTGTTGTATTAATGCAATATCACACTCAGAGCACTGCGATATGGCAGCATTTCTTCACTGGTGGGACACTAAGGCACTCGGTCTGCAGCCTTGAGCCAACGCACGCCTCCCACCAGTGCCAATATACAGCCATATCGCACTGCTACTGTATTATTGCAGTAGCAATACATTCAAAACATAAATTCACTTTGTCACCATCTACTTGTCTGGCAAACAATATAGCATTTTAGTCATTATTCCAGATCTGTAACTTTGGACCGGAGGAACTTTTTACCAGTTCCTATAGAACTTGTGGCAGAAGTACCCGCATTTGGCATCTTCGCTCTACACAAACTGGGAGCAATTTTAATTCTAGAGATGCCCTTTGGGGAACTAAATTAGCTCCTACTGGAGAGCAGGGACTAATTTGGCACAATAAGAATTACAGTGATGTACAGTGTACAGATGTGGCTACTGAGAATGCGCGAGAGATCTAAAGTGGTGTTACACGTTACTGCAGTAAAGTGTGGCACAGCACAACATGGTCTAACGCAAGAAATACATGGCTAGCAGTTATGTAACATAGTGAACATATTGAACTGATATACTGTAGCAGCCAGAGCATGTGAGCGGTGTGATGCTCAGCTAACCATTCTGCTCCATGGCCGTGCGCTTGCTCGCCGGCAAACCTATACTGCTCAGATCCCGTGCCAACACAAAATTTCTCTAATAGGCTTACTCTAATTTTTTTTGTAACTAAAAAATCTCTAATAATTCTCTAAAAGTAAAGCACTTCGATAAAATTAGTTTCTCTTTCAAAGCGGTATTGTTTCTTGGGCTTTTTTCTTTCAGTACAGTTTTTAATAATATTTTATTAGGCCTACGTGATCAACTGTGTATTTTATAGCCTACTAATTTAGAAAGCTGTATGTTATACTATAGTTTAACTGACTGTTAGCCTATTTTAAACTATGGAGCTCTGAACATAATTTGAATTATAAATTCGCTTAAAAAAAAAACTTCTCTTAAAAAGAGTTTTTAAATATTATGTAAACTATTTAGATAATACTATGATGTTAGTGTACTACAAATGGAGCGCAATTGTCAATATGAAGATCACTAGAACTGAACTTTAAAAAATACATTGAAAAGCAAATTACATAAGAGAGATGACTTTAATGCTTTATTTTTTTAAACCATTGCAAGTTTAAATGTTGAAATGTTCGAAAGGAATCATATATAGGGGGATAACTGGGAATAGAACACAGTTGCTTCTACCTTCTACCTGTAACTACAGATCTAGAGAATTAGTTGCAAACGTACAGTACAAGTTGGTGACTCAGTTCGTGAATGTTTGTTGAAATGATGGACTTGGGGAAACACGACCTTGGTTGGCTAACGATTGTTTTCGGAACCACATCCCTGGACAGACTGTTTGATTTTGGGGGCATTCGATCACGCTGGCCCGACAATTGAAAAGCGGTAGTTCCTTGCACCAACTGGATATTACGTAAAGCCCAAGAGTTTTTTTTTTTTTATGAAAAGGCGGCCTTTGCTGCTGCAGCACAGCGTGTGACTGCGCATGACAAATTACAGCACTGCGCATGAAGAAACGCACATTCTCCATAGCCACATCTGTATGTTACATGGACAAATGTAAATAAACATACAAAACACAGCCACAGTTTTTTTTTAAAGTGCTGCAAGACTAATGTACAGATAGAAAATGTTAGTGTCGCATAACTTATACATGTACATTACACCTCTATTATTACAAAACAATGACACGCCATGAAAAACACACTAAATTGTTTGACTGATTGATTGATTGATTGATTGTTCGTTCATTCGTTGAATACCTATACCTTTAATAACTTAGAAATTTGCATTCCACCACCATTATCACAAGACACAAAACTGATTGATTGATTGATTGATTGATTGATTGATTGATTACCAGACCTTATGTCACTTTTAAGCTACGGTCACACTGGGCTGTGTGTGTGCAAAATTATGTCGTATGGGGCTTTAGAGTCACTTTAGAGTTCCTGTTGATGGTGCAATTTGCAACTCAAGGGTAACAGACTGGCTATAGTTCCTATGGCTAAGTTGGCTTGCTGATGGCTTGTGCAAACTCGCCCTATTTTTATATTATTGTTTGACAACCACAAAGCTCATTTAATATCACCGACTCACCAATTTAAAATATAAATCCAAAAACTCATTGTGTGTCCAACTTGAGAGTGTGTAAACAATGAGAGCATTTTTCATTTTGGGTGAATCATCCCTTTAATGACACAACAGTAAAATTGATGAACACTAGGCAGTTTCTCCTCTCTGTTGTCCATTACGAGAATCCCCGTAAACATGTTTCTAATAAAGGAATTCATCTGCAAGTATATCTTATGTTGTTGAGAGAGAGTCGCTGCGTAATATGATGTGGTTTGGGTCGCAGCCGTCATCCACATTTCACCCAGACCACTGGGAATTATGTGTTATGAATCCCATAACAGTCAAAACTGAACACAATTTCAATCAAAACACCACAACAAGATGCGGCATATTAAGTTACCCAATCCATGTAATCCATGGGTATTGCACATATTCTTTTTGCAAATGGGTAACAGTGTCTTTTCCCCCCTTCGCTATCTTTTCAGAATCAGCCCATTATTTGAAGCTTATTTGAAAAATCCATTGCATCATCAATGAAGAAAGGGTGTGCTGACAATTGCATTAATTACGTTATCTAAATCATTTCCAATTAACCTTACACACCACCTTACAAATAGAGTCTTGCCAGGCCACCCTGAATGACGGCGTCTCCTACAGACAGACACTTTTTTTTTTTTTGAAAGGGAACAGAAGAAGAGAGAATTCAGAGTAGGGGAATTTGGGGCAGACACAGATAAGACTGCCACTTAATCTGAGGGCTCGTCCTTTGATGACTACATATTACATTATGATTAATTAATTTCACATTGATAAATGTTTTAAATTAACACTGATTCTTGTGTTCTGGGCAATGCGGCTTGTTCGGTTTTCGATTGGATTTCAGGTGTATTTAGAAAAGCATGATGACTGCCTGAGTAATGATTTGATCTGTTTTTTTTATTTAACTATAATGTACTTTATAATACATGCACATTTAACAGTGCATATGTAAATTGTAACTCTTTAAATTAGTAATCAGTCATTTGACAAAGTGAAAATGAAGTATCTATGGTGTGAATTTCATTTCATGTGTCTAGTTTCAGCGAATTCATTGGTGATCACTGAGGAGGAAAAACACAGCCTATGCTGGAACTTTAAATGTTAATTATAATGCTGGCAGAAGAACTGAGAAATTTGGAGCTTAATGATAAATAAAATGCAGCTGCAGTCTAGACCGTTACTGAAACACAGGGTAGGAAAGAGTAAGCCCACCACATTTGTCCAGGAAAAAGAGACACTGTATGTAAAAATAAACAATGATATAAAGGTAGATGTAGGTAGATGACTACTAAAAGCATAAATTAAATGCATTTTGAATGCATTAAAAATAAAATATAATTTAATAAAAAAGCTTACACTTCTCTGGACCCACTGACATTAAAGAAATGTAAAGAAAAAAAAAATCCACATTTGATTTAGAGGGGATTTCATTTACTTTCCTTCAAGCCTCTAAACCGCTAAACGCCACTTCCCCCAAAAATGAGATAATGACATTGAGTGAATGTTTTAGGCATGTAGAGCATGTTCAACAAATAGATTTGCTTCAAATCATCTAAATCACAGCTTGTTATATAAATAACATTTTGTTTGCAAAAGCCGCTAAACGTCATTTGCCTTTGACAGCAAAAGCCGCCATATCCCGAAAACCGATCAGAAGATGCGAATCGAATCATATGTTTTCAATGTAGCAGCGCGCTGATACGCTGGCTTTTATGAGGAGACATATTCAGCTTTTGATTTTGATTTAAAAAGACAGAGTTTGATGAACTAGATGAGCCTGTCTGACTGTCAGCGAATGGCAAATGAAAACGTCCCTTACCTCAAAACTCATTCATAACGTTTTTTTACGCAGCGACGCTACTTTGAATGAGTCCGATTTACTGTACATTAAACGGCAACACTGTTTCAAGAAAGACAGAGTTAAGATGATGTTCTTTTATCCAATGTGGATACTATGAGGATAAACAAGAGACCAAGACTTTAAGTATGGTGAGAATGAATGAATGACAGCTTCTAAAATTATCTGAGAGACATCCCCTTTTTGCCCAGTAGGCCTACCTTGTGTTTTATTTGCTAATTTAACCTATATTTAAAAGATAAATATAATGTATAAAACTATACATTATTTTGTAATACTTCATAAAACCCATACATCTGATAAGCTTTTTTTATTAATGGACAATGCACAGCTGTTGATGTTTCACAATGTTTTTACACTACATTATTTGAATCTACCAAGCTTGGCTTACAATGTTTGCAATGTTTATATTGCTCTTCATACATTAAATTTAAATCTCAAATATCAGAAATGACAACAGATTGTTAAGATTTAATTAATGTCAGTTTTAATGTTATTGATTAATGCACTTACTTGACAGATTTCATTCATTCATTTTCCTTCTGCTTTTTCACTGGTTTACCACAGCGGAATGAACCGCCACTTACTTGATAGATGTATTTTTAATTTTAGGTGGTTTGTATAATGTGTTTAAAGTTTGGTAAAATAATTTGTAATTGCATCTTTAGTGAATTTTAACTAAATACACTGTATTGTTCCAAAAAACAGAAGTGTATTTAGCTGGTTTTGACGCAAAAGAAAATCTACCTTGTTGAAAAACAAAGAATTGTCTAAAGTGACATTTTTTGGAAAAAGCTATTTTATTTACCAGCTAATAACCTTATCATTACATATAAAATAAAACTTCTGAACCTAATTATAGGAGCCTGATAGAAAATTCTCATTTACAAGAAAAGAGGTCTGGCGGATTTAGAGGGTTTTGTATCTGAACTCTTCATATTTTACACATACACTCAGCGGCCACTTTATTAGGTGCCGCTGGCCACCTTACTAGTATTAGGTTGGACCCCCTTTTGCCTCCAGAACCTCCTTAATACTTTGTGGCAAAGATTCAACAAGGTACTGGAAATATTCCTAAGAAATTTTGGTCCATATTGAGGTGACAGCATCACGCAGTTGCTGCAGATTTGTCGGCCGCACATCCATGATGCGTATCTCCTGTTCCACCACATACCAAAGGTGCTCTATTGGAATGAGCTGTGGTGACTGTGGAGGCCATTTGAGTGTAGTGAACTCATTGTCATGTTCAAGAAACAGTCTGAGAAGATTCGCGCATTGACATGGCGTGTTATCCTGCTGGAAGTAGCCATCAGTAGATGGGTACACTGTGGTCATAAAGGGATGGACATGTTCAGCAACAATACTCAGGTAGGCTATGGGGTTGACATGACGCTCAAAATATTTCCCACACCATTTCATCACCAGCCTGAACTGTTGATACAAGGCAGGATGGAGCCATGCTTTCAGGTTGTTGACGCCAAATTCTGACCCTATTATCTGAAAGTCGCAGCAGACATTGAGACTCATCAGACCAGGCAACGTTTTTCCAATCTTCTATTGTCCAATTTTGGTGAGCCTGTGTGAATTGTAGCCTCAGTTTCCTGTTCTTAGCTGACAGGAGTGACAACCGGTGTGGTCTTCTGCTGCTGTAGCCCATCTGCCTCAAGGTTGGATGTGTTGTGTGTTCAGAGATGCTCTTCTGCACACCTCAGTTGTAACGAGTGGTTATTTAAGTTACTGTTGCCTTTCTATCAGCTCGAACCGGTTTGGCCATTCTCCTCTGACCTCTGGCATCAACAAGGAATTTGCTCCCACAGAACTGCAGCTCACTGGATATTTTCTCTTTTTTGAACCATTCTCTGTAAACCCTAGAGATGGTTGTGCGTGAAAATCCCAGTAGATCAGCAATTTCTGAAATACTCAGACCAGCCCATCTGGCACCAACAACCATGCCATGTTCAAAGTCACTTAAATTACTTACCTTAAATCACCTACGTTAACGAGCAGTTGGACAGGGGTACCTAATAAAGTTGGCCGTTTAGTGTATTTGTATATATAAATAAATATAAATATTCAATTAATTCAATTTAATCTAAGTTTATTTGCATAGCGCTTTTTAAAATAATTATTGTTTCAAAGCAAAGGTGAACATTATTACATTATATATATATATATATATATATATATATATATATATATATATATATATATATGTAAAGTAAATGTAGGTACATGTAATAATACGTATGTTTTTATGCGTAAATATGTTGCACTGAATGACACTGTAGAAGCAGTTAAGGGTTTACTCACATGTAATATGCTTTTTGTCTTTATAAAAATCACTTTTTTTACATTTAATTTGATGCAGGCACAGAAATGAGATGTCTCTTTGACCCACAAACTTCCTCCAGAACAAAAACAAAATGTTCTGCAATGCCAAAAATACGTACAATAACAATTTTTAAGTAACACTTGAGATCTAACACATGTGAGTGTGTGCACAGCTATCTCTTTATTAAACATGAGACAAAGTTTCATACCTGTTTTTGGATGTAATTATATAAAGAAAAAAAAAGAGTGGGGGGTGGGCAGCGAGTGGGTGGTTATTTATTTATTTATTTATTTATCTATCTCAGAGCTCATGGTCTCTCATGGAAAAAAGGGGGGGAGGGGGGAACAGCCCCACTCTCCTCTCTTTTTGATGTGTTTGCCTTCACGGCTTCTGAGCGCTCTCTAATTCCATCTGGCCACAACAGAGGCGGTGGAATGGCACGAAAAAGCATTTCCATATGTGCAAATTAGGAGGCTGCCTCCCCAAAACTGCAGCGCCGTTCCTCTGAAGTAGATAGCACTGCAGAGAGCTGCCAAGTCCTCTAATGGCAATCAAGAGGAGAGCTCTCATTGGCCTGTATCTACCTCAGGCTACAATCCTGCATTTTCAGCTGTTATTTCAGGTGTGCTTTAAAATCGACAAACGGCAGAAGAGCAGAACAAAACAAAACATAAAACTCACAAGAGGTGTAAATCCATGCATCCGTCTGTCTGTTTTTCTGTTTGTATCTAATGATTCTAACTATAACCTACAGTAGGACAACATGATGAACGATGATGAACATAATATCAACAGGGTACTACATGCTTTGACATTTTAACCATGTGTGAAAAGATAGAAATATACTAAAGAAACAACTTGTAACTGGCATTTTTTTTTAACTAAACAATGTCTAGAATGCCACAAAGTACAACCTGTGAGCTTGAGGCAGATTGAAGTACCGCAACTTCCACGAATTTGACGGCTAGCTCTGCTAAAGTGAGATTAGCGCAGAGCTAATATGTGAAATAAATAAATTTTCAAGTTTGTTTACAGCACAAAAGGAAGGGGCATCCTACTAATAGAGACCATTTCTGAGATGATAATAGCTTTATAGTGTAATAAATAATATTGTTTTATTGTCACCAGTATGGAAAAGACAGCTTGCATTTTCTTTTTTTAGTTTGTTTGTTTCAGTCATAATTAGCTCAATACCATGAAAATGAAAATATTCACATTTCACATAGCAAAAATGTCACTGACGCACATTTCACTGGAGAACATTGAGGTCAGAAGTGAGACATTTTACTGTGTACTGCAGCATAAATGTAAAAAAGCTAGCTAACTGCTAAAAATTGCTAACAGTGTAGTATAGATATATACACTAGATATCGCATACGGGCCCTGAGCATGCACCAATACCGCCGCCACATTTGTACAGGGCTCTCAGGACAGAAGTCAATCAACAGCACAAATCAAGACTAAAGCCAGTCTGAAGATGCTGGACTTTAGCGCTGCGTACGGGTGTTGAGCAAACAAAAAAAAAAATAAAGCATAAAGGCAGAACATTTTACAGGTGAGATTTCATTTTTTATGTTTCCGTATGTTACGAACTTTTGTGCTCAACAAGTAACATTATTGACAGTCACTTACTGCATTGACCATAAGGTAAAGTAGCACCAACTTGCACTAAATTCTAGGCTTATGCTAGTTAAAATCAACAAACAATGTAAATGAAATAAGGGTGCCTGATAACATAACAGTGCCTGCACCTCAATGTGCATACTGTCCACCCTAAATAATCGAATATTAAAAATTTTTATATACCATTTAGATCAAAAAGTTGGATATGCGCATAGAAAAGTGATGTAAAATTATCATATTCGTAATGTAATCAAATATTTGCGTACTGTCCACCGGAAAAACTCCCAATCATAGTTATATGTATATTTGTGCATATATCTCTGTCTCTGGGGTGCATTTCCCAAACAACGTAATATCTCGAGGCTGTGCTGTCATAGTACGATGCATCGGTTGGGAAAAGAATGATGTAGTGACAAGTGTTTTCCAAAAGGCATCTCTGTAGCAGATCCATCGTTTGAACCACGTTAGTTATAACGTAAAACGCCCATAAAGATGCTCTAAACGCGTTTAGAGAAGAACCCCATAATTTCTTTGTGCAAATTATATTGTTTTACACGCACACAGATTAAAAAAAAATCCAATATTAGTTTTGCTAAAAACATGCATTTGTTTTCTATATTAATTAAAATATATGTAAATGGACCATATAGGGTCTATGTTTCCTTTACAAATATTATTGAGAACATTACATATTTTATTCTAAAACATAAAATCACTTACAAAAGCTAACACATATTCTAATATATATATAAATCACATAAATAAATAAATAATGAGGCTATTTATTAAAAAATTTAATGTAATATTTATTATTTATTAGGAAATTAAAAAATCCTACTTTACATTTACATTTAGTCATTTAGCTTAATAATTATTATTTACTTTAATAATAATATTAATAATATTAATGATGATGATGATTATTATTAAGTAGGATATTGTTCATTTATTAAGTCTACTTTTACAATTTGACACATGCAAACCACTGCAGAAATGTTCTAACCAACATATACATATACTGTCATATACAGTACAGATACTTAATAAATAACCCACTTTAAATTAAAAGCATTAAGGTATGCTACTGTCTGTTTTTTGTTTTCACAAGCTTTGGAGACGCTTCCGCTTTTAAATAGATCACATATAGCTTTCGTCATGAAGCTGTGTGCATAATGACATTAATGTTTTCAAAGTGCACTGCGAAGGGAGCACAATTGTAAACATGAAGATCGCTGAACTGTAAAAATACTTTGAAAGCAAATTACACCTAAAAGAGATGACTTTGATGAGTTTTTATTTTTAATCATTCCAAGTTTAAATGTTAGAATGTTCTAAATGAATAGGGGGGATAAATGGGAATAGAACACAGCCAGAAACTATGTTTCTAACTACAGCTCCAGAGGTGTAGTTGCATGTGCACAAGTTTGCGATGCATTTTGCGAATGTTCGTTAGAATGATAGATTTAAGAAATGGCAAATCAACAAACTTTGTTTGTAACGACGGAACTTGCGACCTTAGTTGGCTAATGATGGTTTCGGGAAACGCATCCCTGGATGGCTCAGTCCTCCACTGCACCTTGGTCCCGCATCCATTTCAATAGAGCGCTACCCTGTACTAAAATGGCAGCTCTATTGACGCATTCCTTCCAATAGACACCAATAGCATAGGCAACATCTTATGTAAATACAGTATCTATGACATGTAGTGAATCATGATAGGACAATAGGGTTGGGCGATGTCGACCAATTAAGCATCGTACGATGTATAATGTGAAACAACGTGATGGATGATGGCATCGTCATCATAGGCGACGAAGAATTATTTAAGAAAAATTTATTAATTCATAACAAATTAATAATATGCAGCCTATTGTTCAACTACCTGACCCGCATGGTCTTTGTTTTACCATAACCAAATCATAAAAAAATCAAGACAAGTTACACACAAATTACCACCTGTCAATCACTTTTTCCATGGGACTCTGACATGAATAGGCAGAGTGATCTGTGTCGTTATAATGGCGTCGACAAACTTGGTTGGTAAAAAAGGTGCACAACCAACAGTAACCAATCAACAGTATCTGAGGTTTTCGCTAAAATTACTAAGTACAAGCATAAAAGCGAAATATTAAATCAGTGTACTGATGCTGTGACATGTTACCTGATAGAATCAAAAGGCAGAAGAGTCGTTAGATAGAGACTAGATTAATTAAATATCACGTTTAACAACCATAGTGAGACGTGATCCAGCGGTACATTCTTGATAAACTGTCCGACCTGCATTGCTCTTTGGGCAGACTCAGACGTTGCAGCGCATGACAGAGTGTGTGTGTGTGTGTGTGTGTGTGTGTGTGTGTGTGGTCACGTGATGTGCGTTTTTCAGTGGTATAGTGTGGAAAGAGGGCTTTTCAGAAATGCTAGATGAAACGCTAGTGAGGACATGGATCATGTTTATTCTAAGATGCCATTTTAAAACTAAGACGTATTAGTGTAAACGGGGCCTAAGTGTGTATTTTTCACAGAGGTTGCTGCTGCTACAGGTGCGGGGTGGAGGATCGCAATGTTGGCTCAGCATCGTGATGGCTATCGGCCGTCGTCTATGGATGATGGCATCGTCTATCGACCCAACCCCATAGGACAATACACTAAATCCTTAGAAACATGCTAACAATACAAAACAAAATGCAAACATTCGTTAGTCATGCTAAAATGATCCTGTTGCTGTTAAATTATGCTACAAACATATTAGCATTGTGCTAAAACATGCTAATAATGAGCTCTAGTCATGCTAGAAGTGTGGTAAGTCATGAAAAATTTTATATCCCTCAGTTGTAATAAACTTAACGTCATCTTCAGCATTTAAGCATTTTGTTTAGGATTGCATTAATATTGCTAAAATTAAGTAATTTTTTGTTAGCTCTTCAATTGTGATTAAAAAAATTATCATAATGTAATAATTTGCTTCAGCTTTGAATTAAGTTTCTTTTTCAGCTTAAATCACAAATCCTAAGCAACTGATTGGTTAAACTCCCATCTATTTTTTTATTATGATGGGTGACACGGTGGCTCAGTGGTTAGCACTGTTGCCTCACAGGAAGAAGGTCGCTGGTTCGAGTCCCAGCTGGGTCAGTTGGGTTTCTTTCAGGAGCTCCGGTATCCCCCACAGTCCGAAGACATGCGGTACAGGTGAATTGAATAAACTAAATTGGCCATAGTGTATGTGTGTGCATGTGAGAGTGTAAGGATGTTTCCCAGTACTGGGTTGCAGCTGGAAGGGCATCTGCTGTGTAAAACATTTGCTGGATAAGTTGGCGGTTCATTGCGGTGACCCCTGATGAATAAAGAGACTAAGGAAAGTGAATGAATGAATATTTCTTCCTGAAAGCATCACAGAAATAAAGTGGGTTGGAAATGGCTTTTTCATATGGTTTGGTGGTCTTCAATGATTATATTACATCTCAAAGAAATAATATCTCTTTTGAAACTCTGGAACTAGTGTGATGTTTAGGATGGAGCTTTTTTTAACTGCTCGTTTATTTTACAAATCACTAGATGATTATGCAACACTTTTAGTGTCTTGCGTGCAGAGCAGAAAAATCAGCACTTAACTAAAGACGCCTAGTGCTTGTCAGATATCCAACATTTATGATCTCCTGAAACAAAGTAGATTCTATTAAGTACAAATTACGAAAATCAAATAAGTTAAAATAAATGAACTGTCAATCATATTGCCGGCAACCAAATTCAATATTATTTGTTCAATTAAATCTTAACCCACGAAAAGTAAATGATAATTGACCATGCAGCGTACACCAAACGCTGCTGTAAAATTCTGCCACAGACATGATGTGTTTGATATGATGTCTCTTGGTCTGCTATCCAATGACAAGCTTGTGCTGCTCCCAAATGTACATCAGTCCTTCAGATATTTGTTTGTACACCAGTGCTTGCTTTCAATAATATCCTGGAGTGATGCCCTGGACAGGCGGAAAAAAAAAAAGGATCCAGCTGGCTGACATCTCAGACAGGAGAAAATGCCTCTAGTAATAAACATACAGCAAAGGGCATCATATTAAACAGCAAACCACACGCAGAAACAAAGCTGTGAATGAGTGGGATTTGCCACCATTGAGCTTTTACCGGCTTCCTCGATTTCTAATAAAGACGCGACTTCCTATATATTGTTTAAAATTAAGAGCAGATAAATCTCAATACATTTGAAGCACTTGATTCTTGTAGATGGTAAGAATGGGCTATAAAGAGATCAGGTTAGCAAAAAAAATTATATTATATTTAAATATGAGAATGTACACTGAAAGAAAATGATTAATTGGATTTACTACATTATTCTTAAGGTAAGTGGTTGCAAACAAATAATATGGGCTGAATTTAAACAAACAAATTAGGTTGAACATTACTAAATTTACACTGTTTAAATTCGCCCATATAAATTGTCTTCAACCACTTAAAGTAGCTTAAGAAAATCCAATGAATCATTTATTTTAGTGTATGAAAAAACCTACAAGAACATATTAACCACATACTAATAGATTAGGAACACGCTAATATGCTACATGTTTATATTGTGCATACTACCAACAACACCATAATAAAACATGCTATTTCAATGCTAAAACATGCTAGCAGTGTGCTAAATCATGAAAGAAACATGCTAGCAATTTGCTAAACCATGCTAAAAAGATGCTAATAATGTGGAAAAACATTTACATATACTTTTATACAAAGTGTGTTTAATTATGATACAAACATGCTAGCATTGTGCTAAAACATCTTAGCAACATGCTGTCTCATGCTAGCAGTGTGATTCTAAGAATTGTGATACGTAGCCTACGTCTGTTGTGATAAATATAAACTCAAAAAAGTATCAGTTTAGTAATTTTTTTTGGTGTTTTAGTGATTTATTTAAGATTGAGTTAACTTGACTGAAATGAAATAATTCTGAGTGAACTATTGACTTATGAATATTTGATAATAACTGTAAAATTAGCTTCTATCTTTTAGTAAAACAGCATTATGGACATCCTGTAAATTCCTGAACAATTAGTAGAGCTAAATCTCAATAAATTGAAGCATTTTGGATTCACTTCAATTTTAGATAGATGGATAGATACAGTGGATGGATGGATGGATGGATGGATGGATGGATGTTATTAGGAGTCTAAAAGGTATGGATGGATAGATGAATGGGTTTTAATCTGAAGGATGGACTGGTTTTAATATTATGGATGGATGGATGGATGGATGGATGGATGGATGGATGGATGGATGGATGGATGGATGGATGGATGGATGGATGGATGGATGGATGGATGTATGGATGGATTTTAATCTGAAGGATGGATGGGTTTTAATATTTTAGATGGATGGATGGATGGATGGATGTTATTAGGAGTTAAAAGGTTATGGATGGATGGAGGGATGGGTTTTAATCTGATGGATGGATTTTAATCTTTTAGATGGATGGATGGATGTTGTTAGGAGTTAAAAGGTTATGGATGGATGGATGGTTATTAGGAGTCAAAAAGGTTATGGATGAATAGGTGGAAAGGTGGGTTTTATTCTGAAGGATAGATGGGTTTTAATATTTTGGATGGATGGATGAATGGATGGATAGATGGCTGGATGGGTGAGTGGATGGATGGATGGATGGATGCATGGGTTTTAATCTGATGGATAGATGGGTTTTAATCTTTTAAATGGATGGATGGATGGATGGATGGATGGATGGATTAATGGGTTTTAATCTTTTAGATGGATGAAAGAATAGATGTATGGATGGATGGATGGATGCATGGGTTTTAACCTGATGGATGTATTGGTTTTAATCTCTTAGATGAATGAAGGAATAGATGGATGGATGGATGGATGGATGGATGGATGGGTGGGTTTTAATCTGATGGATGGATTTTAATCTTTTAGATGGATGGATGAATGTTGTTAGGAGTTAAAAGGTTATGGATGGATGGATGGATGGATGGTTATTAGGAGTCAAAAAGGTTATGGATGAATAGGTGGATAGGTGGGTTTTATTCTGAAGGATAGATGGGTTTTAATATTTTGGATGGATAGATGACTGGATAGGTGGTTGGATGGGTGGGTGGATGGATGGATGGATAATTAAAAGAGTGAATGGAGATGAAGGGACGGACGGACGGACGGACGGACGGACGGACAGACGGACAGACAGATAGATAGAATAAGCTGCTATGAATAGATCAGGTCAGCAAATGTAAATGTTTAAGGGGGCATAATGCATGACAAAAACAGCTGTCTTTTGCAAGCATATGCACATACAGCTATTACAAACAGCATTAAACACACATAGACAAACAGAGCAGTGTACAGGCCCTCCACCAACTGAAGTGGCTGTCATTCTCCTCTCATCCTTTATTGATGGGCCAAGAGCTTCCATGTCTTTTGTGAGGGCAAAGAAAGGGGTTGAAACCTCACATATGTGAGAGCTTATTCTTTTCAAATTTGCAGCAATCCTAGAGATGGGTTTGGATGTTCCTGAATAGTGAGAGAGCACAAACACAAACACACACACACACACACACACACACACACACACACACAAACACACACACGCACACACACCAATGCTAATAATGTGCTTTCAGGGCTAATCTGAATGAAAGAATGGGAAGGTGGCCATCATGGCTTTCCCTGAACAAACATGGGAAAGCTACTCGTCTGTTGACCTGATTTAACAACCCCACACAAACACCCGCTTTTTGAATTTGTCATTCACTGCTGATGAGTAAATGACTGAAAAGTAATTTTACAAACTTTAGTGTTATTTATTAAAATCAGAATTTTGCAGAACAATAGTACTTTATTCATATATATATATATATATATATATATATATATATATATATATATATATATATATATATATATATGTATATATGTATGTATGCATGCATGTACGTACATATATATACACATACATACATACATATAAATACATACATATATACATAGCCCATTCCATACTGGAAATTAAATTAAATTAAATTAAAAAAAATGTATTAAAAAATTTATTTAAAAAAATTAAATAAATAAAAATAAAATAAACACATAAAACTTTATGCAAAATTTATGAAAAATTTTAGATAGCTGCCAAAGAATTTATTTCCATTTATTATAAAAATAACAATTATGAAATAAAAATATAAAAAATAAATTAATTAGTTAATTAACTACATAATAAAAAGACAAAAAACTAAACAAAATTACCAAGACTTTAGTCTAAAGACTGAATTAGACTGTTTAGAAAATTAACAAAAACTACCACAGAATCATTTTTAATTATAGTAAAAAAAAGTAAAATCATAATAATGCATATGTAATAATACTAATTTTTAAAAAATTGTTTGATTTCCAGTGAAGTCATATAAAGTCTAAATGCTTGCAAATTGTCCATCAATTTTAACACGATTTATATGTTTTCGTTTTCATAATAGAGAAATAAACATATGTGAAAAAAATACATAATTTTCTGCAAGTACATTATGTACTACATTTTTGTAAACCCTTCAACTAAAATCCAGTGCAATACAGTGCAAAATTTTAAATACAGGGGGGAAAAATCCATACAGAAAATTCCTTTATACTATGACATTGTATTGCACCTTATTTTCACAAATTTGTTCCAGAGTGTCCATATGAGACAAACAACAGTAATGAAAGTTAACTGGCACAAAAACAGCAATAGAAAAAAATCCTTTGACACTAATCTTTAATGCAAGTTTCTCTCCCCACATGATTCTGTTCACGTCATAGTCTATATGTCACCTTCAGTGCGACGCAATGTAGTAAATTTCACTTTATTTTTGCAGTTGGATGCCAGAAAACCCGTAGACACTAAACATGAGATTTCGCTCGCAGAGGAGCAGAAAAAGAAAAAAAAGTCACTTGATTGGTGACAAAAGATAACAAGAAGTGGCTGCAGGGTGCCTCCCAAACCCTTGCTGTCTCAGAGTGGTGTGAATCGACCCCATCTGGTTTCATCTCACATCCCCACTCAAGATGGTGCCTTTCCTGCAAAAGCCATAATAGTATATAGATATGAGAGACAAAATATCCCTGCCAGAGTCCCTGGTGACTTAAATCAGTATGGGATCCCTCTAGAGCTCTGTCTGTTCCCTGGCCAGAATTGCAGTACACTTTAAGTAGTCCAATTTAACGTGAGAAACCGCGGGCACTGCACTTCCAAGGGAAGGAGGCAAGTCTCTGTCCATCTGTGGCTTTGCTTCCTGTAGGGGCCGCCTCAAGAGGACTCAACCATTTGTTTTTGTGGCAAGGACCGAAGCATGGGATGCAATCGAATTAGATTGTTTCCGATTGTAAAGTATGTTCATGTGTTATGATTTTCATATTTAAAGGAGTTGTTCATCCGAAGATGACAGATCTGACCTTATTTACTCAATCTCATGTCCTTCCAATCATGTGTATATAAACATGGGAAATGGAAACTGGAGCTTTCGAATAACAATGTGAAACCACTTTGGGTCACACTTTATTTTGATGGTCCGTTTGTTGAATTTAAGTTACATTGCATCTACATTCCAACTATTCCTCATTCGATTATACAGTAAGTAGACTGTTGGGTTGGGGTTAGGGTTAGTGTAAGTTGACGTACTTGCAAAGTTTCTTATAGTGAGTTAAATGTCTGTTGAAGAAGCAGTATCAACAGATATTAACCTGAGAGTCAACTAATACTCAAATGGACCATCAAAATAAAGTGTTACCTCACTTTTTAGCATATCTTCAAGCCTTGTAAGGAGGATAGTCACAAATTAGTATTATTTTTTTAAAGGTGTGTTTATCTTAGTCTTTCTACAAGAGATAATAAATTAGTATTTAGCTGAGAATGTGTTTGTAGTGGCAACAGCCAACGGTGGGCAATAACTCAATAAATCAATCATTCAAGCTATTCATTGAACTTGGCTGATTCATTTAGAATTGAAGCAATAGAATGAAATGATTCAGGAATGAAAACTTGCTCTCAGACGCACAAATGTACTTTGGCTTTTTTTAGAACATTTTGGGCCCAATTTACTAAAGAGGGCAATTCTAAAACAGAGCCAATGGGCATGGACATTTCTGCAGATGATTTACAGATAATGCACAAATTAAAGAACCTAACATAGAGACCTAACATCTCATTTACATATCGACCTACACAGCACAGTGCAAGTTAGAATAGGGGCAAATTATGGTATTAAAATCCCACCTAAAGTATCGCGGTCGCAGATAGAGCTGCTCTTCAGTCAGTCGAAGGGGGAGCTGACGTCACTTCAAACTCCTGTAATTGTGACAAGAAAAGCAGAAAAAACACATACAGACCCTTCCAGAAATTTCCAGCATATTACGGAAAGGGATCATGTGTGAACAGGCCCTTTTTGCAAATACCGGTAAATTCGTTCCGGCAATTTTTCGAAAAGAGAGATCGTAACATTATCGGTGATTTGCCGAAATGCTACTCTGTGTGAACGCAAAAGGAAAATTGCCGGAAAGAGCGCATTCATGATTAGAATGTACTGACGCGAGACGTCTACTCCAGCCAATCAGAATCTGATCATTCAGACGCACTCATATGCCCTCTGTTTTTGAAAATAAAAGCCTTTGAATATTTCTCTAGACACATTTAGCTGCTAGATGTTAGTCAGATAATATATCTATGTTCCTTCTTAATGCCAACTGTAATAATTATTGATAAAATGCTTATGATAAACCGCATTTGTTTACCTTCAAGCTGCTTCAGTATGTTTACAAATACAAGCGCAGCCGTTTAGAGGTCAATTCTGGTTAATGATGTCAGAATTTACCAGTATTTAGGAATGGATGTGTGAATAGTCTTTTCTGGAAAGATTCTGAAACGTCCTTGCCTGTGTGAAAATCACTTTTTTTTATTTACTGGTAAAGTCGCTTCAGAAATGTTCTGGATATTTACCAGTATCGCTGTGTGAAATAGTCAGCTCACCCTTCGACTGATTGTCTAGAGAAGCAACTGTTAATCTGAAGTTGACCAATGAAGACACTGAAGCCCGCCCATGATTTAAATAAAAACTGGAATGGCATATTTTGTATACACAAGCGCATAATGTGGAAACAAATGAGAGTGGAGGGAAAAAGACTTTAAGCACACAAAACAATAGAATATGAGCGGATTACACATGATTAAAATTTTTCCGATTTGTTAAAATTTTTTGATCCGCGATCACGATACTTTAAACATGATTTTGATCCCACAGCAAATGAGCAGAGCCGATGCACATAAGGTACAAGTGATCTATAACAAGGTAAAATACAATATATATTTTTCTCTACCAGTGTAAAGGGGGGATAGACAAATATGTGGGATGTGATTGACTCACCCTATAGTTCTTTGTTCTTCTTTTAATTACTAAAGAATTACAAACTAAAATGATTATATTATAAACTAAAATTAACATATTTGAACAGAAAATGTGTTCCTTTTCCATACCAATTAAACACATATGTAAAAAAGATGTAGCCCTTAAATATTGGCCTGTAAATACCTTTAATTTGACAAGCGCAAGTTATTCAGTATGGTCAGGAACAAAAATAGCAAGGTCCACTATTCTTCTCTACGTGTGTTTAGTAAATTCTGTACTAAATTTTGTGTTTGTGTTGGTGCAAGCTGTTAGCAAATCTGGTCATTTATCTCATGACAATATCCAAAATACAAAGCTTGAATTTCTTATTTGAAGTTTTGTTTAAAATCAATACCACATTTGGGAAAACGAAAGCACTTCTGCTCATGTGATACATGCCATTTCAAAAAATGATACAAGTATATATTTTTTCCATTCATAAACTTTTTTAAACCCTCAAGATATGTTGACAGCACTCAATAATATGCAATCATCTAAACAACAATTGTCACATTACCATAAATTATAACATTGCACACTCCTGCCCACACTATTTTATTCATTATACAATCCAAATTTTCTCAAGACCAAAATGTAAGGCTACATTTTATGTTAATCCATCTTAGAGGGCTGTAAAATATTGTGCCTACATAATTCAGCCAGATTTTAAAAAGCACCATTCAGTGAACTGAATCCAACCACCCATCAAAAAGATCTGACTCAAATTAACATTTCACTCATGAATCAAAGTAAGTCACACAACCTTGGAACGACATCAGTGTGAGTAAATGATGACAGCGTTCAATTTGGGTTGAACTGTTGCACATTTAGGTGATCTGGACAAACAATAAAGTGTTCAAAAGTTCATCTGTAACAAGAATTTATGTTGCCTTAGAGGAACCATGCCTTGATTATATAAACAGGACAGATGGAAAAAAATGCACTGATCTCTAAGGCGCTGATGAGCAACAGAACCAGGATTAGCTATTGATGACAACCGCCATGAGCATGAAGATGTTGATGATGATGAGAAAAAGAGAGAAAGGTGTAAATGGTACCAGTTATTCTTCAAACATACAAATCACTCTCGCATGAATGTGGAAGAAAGTAATATATTCTTACCAAACACAAGGAAATAAGCTGAATTTTATAGCAGAGTTGTGACTTAAAAAAAAATAAAAATCACCATTCAAAGGTGACCACAAAAAGTAATTACAGACACACTGGAGACCCATACAAAGTTCCTGTCTCGGTATTCATGAAACTTTAATTGCAAAAAAACAAGCAGAGCCCAGTCACCCTGTTTTTGATCAAACTCAAGTATACACAACACATTACACTGTGTCCAAATATTAAAAATAAGAAATAAATCTTATAAACTACACATTTCCAGCAGGAAGCCAATGTTTTACAGAGAGTAAACGAACAGTGCTAAAGGTTTAGGTTTTATGTTTGACAGGCATTTTGTTTTGTGTTGGTTTAGCATGAAAATTAATGCATATTGAGACACAGGGCCCTATAAAAGGCGCAAGATGTGTTTTGCGCGATTTGTTGCTATTTTCAGACCAGCGCAACCCTAATTTTCACGTTTTGCACCACACTGATTAAATAGCACATCCATTTGCGCCACTTTGTGGACTTATGGGTGTGCGGTCTATAAAGGAGGTGTGTTAAGGCGCATTGTTGGTGTTGGTGTTGCTATTTTAAGAAACTGAAATGGACCACGCAATTAAACAACCAACTAAAAACTGGTCTAAAGTCCAGCGCAGAGAGCGTTAGTTATGCACCTATGCAGTAACGCTTAATACACACAGGATGTACAGCAATACACAATTATCTTTACTTATGAACATTACATACATTAAAATGTCACAAAAATGATTTTTTTCTACATCAATATAAAAAACACAACCTCCAAGTCTTCATCTCAGGGTTTTTGTTTTTTTTTTATTCCTGACAATTAGCAATTTTATTATAATGTTATTATTATTAGCAGTATTACTTATTATTTGCATATTTATATTTGTTTTAATAAAAACAACTTCAGATTTGTCCACATGTCGGGTTTTGGAGATGTATGCATCACCATATGGGGCATAAGAATAGGATGTGTGTTTGGATAGAACTCAGTTTTTTGAGCACACCGTTATTATTGTTAATTTATTCGTTTGCTGGAAATGAATTTAGAAATAGTGAACTGTGATTTATAGTGTACTGAATAGTGAACTGAATTTAGAAATAGTTTTGAAACAAATGTTTGCGCTTAACAAACAAAATTAAATATGCAGGGTAATGGATGTCTTCAGTGGAGTGCGTACTACACCGTTTTCTTATCCACAAAAGTAAAGGAGTAATGAGTAAAGAGAAAGTAAAGAGGTCAAAAGGTCATTCTTTATCCTCACGCTGCAGATGGTTTGTTTACCTGTTTTCTCGCTAGTGAAGTGTTCAGTTTATCCACTTACAAAGTCTCTCACTTAAATAGCAAATGCGCCATGGCGCGACGCAACTAACTCTTAAAGGGAATGGGAGATGAGACTCATAGCTTAAAACACACCCATAACTCATTAACACAATAAACACAACCCTCTTAGACCAGGCGCCGGGGCACAGAGCCAATTATTCCATCCTTAAAATAGCTAAATTTGATTCGGGTATGCCCTTAATGATTTTGCGCCATGCGCTTTAGACTTTGTGCCTAGATCATTAAAATAGAGCCCACAGACTTTAAAATGTAAAGATGGCTATATGCCTAAATATATGCAAGAGTGAAAAGGTCAATCACAAGTTAGTAATCATAAACACTTAACACAAACTATTGATGCACATATTACATATTGAAATTACATTAATTTACGTTTGAGGCACATTTTATATCACCTAAACAAAAAAACAAGGACAGAATTCTATTATATATTATGTAAAAAATAAAGATAAAAATGTACTTTTAATAAAAAAAGAAGTGTTGATAAAACTATTTGGAAAAAACAGCCATTTTTTGTCATCTCATATTCTAATAGTAAAGGTGATGCAGGTCTTCTGGTAATAAGTGTGTGAGGCAGTGCTGCCTCTAATGCTCCATTAGTGGATGAATTGCAGTCGTTTGTGTAAAGCACAGGGCTTTGATCTCTTGCTCTTAATTTAACCAAACCGGTTATTAATCTTCTAAGCCTTGATATAAAAAGTCTCAGCAGTGGTTTAACACATTGGACTAATACAATGTCACATTCCTTGAATGTAAATACAGGCTTCTGTGTCACTACTCAACCTCACCCGTTTGTGTTTTGATATTTTGTTATAGAAAAGGCAACTTTGAAGTAATTGTTTTAAGATTTTAATGAAAGATGCTTTTCTAAAATAAAGGTGTTTTGGGCCATTATAATGTAATACTTTTACTTTATAAACAATTTTTTGGCATACTTTCATCTTCATCCAATAGGTAGAGTAGAGTCCTTGAGGTGGTTTTATTCATATGCTAATCAAAGCTAGTCACATGTGGGGGCAGCCCATTTCACATCCGCATAGAGTGGTCTGTTTTCTGCAGTTTTTTTCACAGGTGAGCAAGAACTTCCAAACCTGTGAACGGCCGAAAATTTCCAGTGATATGAGATGTTTTCAGACATTCACAGGGACGAAAATCTAGGTTGTCTAGGTCATGCATGTGTTTGCTTAAAAACAATTTTCGGCATACTTTTACCAGATAATTCTCTTAGTTCTTCAGTTTTATTCTAAATTGTCGCACATTTTCAACACAAGGGTCGTTTACATCACCTCATTTTTTCACAAAATTTTGTGATGAAAACTGGCATTTCGTGTTTCTGTAACAAAAGAGAAAATGGAGATATTATAAATATATATTTTTTAAAACTGCATAATTGTTGTGTAATATGTATAATGTCATTTATATTAAAATGTTAAATATTCAGTAGTGTAAGGCTACGTCTACACTAATCTGGATACATTTGAAAATGGCATTTTCGTCTAAAAACGCTCCATGTCCACACAATTGATTTAAATTATTTCCATCATCCACACTAAAATGAGTGAAAATGCTTTCGTTCAGTACTGCGCATGTGCACAGACGTAACACGCTTTGACCTGCATCATTTTTGCCTGCCATTTATTTACTATCCATCTCTTTGACATGCCACGGCAAAATGTCGCAACTGTCGTCTGCTTCGGCCACCGAACAGTAGCTCCCAGTAAACATTCCGTGTCCACTGAAGAGAAGCAACATGGAGCATGTACATACTGACATTAATCTTTAATAAAGCTGTCAAAACGGACAACATTCAAAACATCTGCTTTACAAAGTCGTCCACTTTGAATTGGTCACATGACTAAAATGCATCATCATTTTCAAAAGCCTCCGTTTTCACAGTCCACACTGCAACACGAAAACAACATTTTCAAATGGATTCACTTTGATACGTTTTTTTCTATAAAACGCCATCTCAATGTGGACCAAAGGTCAAAACGGTGAAAAAAAAATACGTTTTTAAATGATAATATATTACCATAAGCATAGCATAAGTGTAATTTACACTGATATTTTATAATTTTTTTTATTTGTTTGTTGCGTTTTATAAATATGGTAAAATATGTTGCTAACATTGTTAGCATGTCCTAGGCTACCTGACAAGTTTTGGTACAGACAGACAGATAGCTAGACAAAAGGTCTTGAACTGGGTGGATGTAGAATAAATGCCCGGTGAGAATTCATGTTTGAAAGTTCTGGCACCTTCAATGAACAAAGTATTTTTCAATCATTTTCTCTAATCATCGGCTTAGTCCCTTTATTAATCTGGGGTCACCACAGTGGAAACACCCATACACTCTTATTTTCACACATACGCTATGGACAATTTAGCTTTCCCAATTCATCTATAGCACCTGTCTTTGGACTTGTGGGGGAAACCTTAGCACCAGGAGGAAACCCACGTTAACACAGGGAAAACGTGCAAACTCCACACAGAAATGCCAACTGACCAAGCCGAGGCTCGAACCAGTGATCTTCTTGTTGTGAGGTGACAGCGCTAGCCACCGTGCCACCATAGTATTTTTGATGGTTTTGAAAAATCATACATCAAAAACAAAACAATAACAAGCTTAAATGGTAAATCAGTAAGAGTCAAGGCCAAAACAAAAAGAAAACCGTAATCAGCGCAGCTAAAACATCTTGAAATAAACTAGAATTCTTCTAACACACAAGGGCAAGTAGTTAAAGATGCACCCAAAAATAAAACAGACGAAAAAATAAAAGTCGTATGAAAGTTGCAAAAACAATTGGTGATAGCACAGTGTTTAGTAATCCTACTTGTTTTTGCGCCGTTAAGTTAAGAATATCTGCCACCTCCATGAGTGGAGGCTCTGAGGAGCAGAAGACCCTGCAGGTCCAAATGAACTGTTTTAGTCAGAGAGCGAGAGCAAGAGAGAGAGAGCGAGAGAGAGAGGCAGTGTATTCCTGGCTCTGTGCTCTGTGTGAGGTGTTAACCAAGTGAGAAGCGCGGGGACTCGCTGGGCGCCTGGCCCGCCTCCACGCACACCCACCACTTCATATCTTCATCTGATGTGTCAATCCCCAGACTGGCCTGGCAGGAGAGAGTGAGGAAAGGGTCACTAGAGATCACAGATGCCACCCTGTTCCTCTCTCTCCCTCTCCCATTTATTTTCTCTCCAAGTTTAAGAAGGATCAGGCGCAGTCGAAAAACAAGCACGCTCAGAAAAATCTGACTCGACTGAGTAAGTGAGTGGGAGTGCAGGTGTAGGGTGGGATGTTAAAGAAGTTGCTTTTTTTTAGCACAGGTACAGTAGAATAGTAAAACTGATGTCTATACAGTTAAAGTCTAAATTATTAGCCCCTCAGTGATTTTTTTTCTTTTTCAAATATTTCCTAAATGATGTTTAACAAAGTAGGGATGCACTGATACAGATTTTTTGGCCGATATCGATAACTCTTACTATTTGGAGGCCAATAACCGATATAATTTAGCCGATAAATATAAATATTTCAAAGTGTTATATTTTTATACAGTGAACAACTGATTTTATTTAAAAAAAACTGACCTTATGAGCTGAATAGCCTATACTCAAAGCAAAAAAGCAATAAGTTCAAGGTGATTATATATAAATAAAAAAAAATTGATTTAATTAACAAAACAAGTAGTTAATATATTTTAAATAAAATGAAAATGAAAGAACCAAGAACTGAAACCAGCTCGAATTGAATAAAACGTGTTACAGTAACGTACACATATACAAACATGTGATGTTCGAAAAAGCGTTTTGAGAGGTGTTTTGACAGTTCAGAGCCACCATACAAACGAAAAAGCTAAATACAGATAGTATTACTTTAGAAACTGCGGCATAAATTCATCCCATTGGGCGTTTTAGATTTTTTTGAACACATGTAGGTGCTGCTTAACAATCAGACAACACTGAACATGTTCATTCTTCCTGTCAATTGCAGGAAAAATGATCGATGAAAGGTTTATGATAAACCGCTGTGAGTTTCACCTGTTTCACACCGCAAGCGCAAGCAGTGCGTGAGCAGCGCGTATGGAGAGCAGAAGCAGCATGCAGGCGTTTGCCTTTCACACCGACTGCATCTGCAGCGCGCAGCTCCGGCAGCTGTTGCACAGATCAATCTATATCTGTCTATTCTATCTAGTTACCTATCTATCTATAAATACACTTTCTTTTTTTACTTTTCATCTGCACCAAGGCCCGCGGCAACTTCCTTCTATGCTGTTTCCTTAACCTGCAAGTCTTTATTTTACAAATTATAAAGATTATGAAGAACTGTCTGCTTCTCTCGCTCTGAGAAGTGTCATTCATGTATTTTTAAGGTGCACTCGGTCAGGAGGTAATCACCTGTGATATCATGACATTTTGTTTTTGATGGTCAGGATGATGTACGTCTGTAGTTATAATAATATTCATAAAATATAGTTATAATGATATTTATACATGATCAAATTAGTGTGCAACTTCCTAAGAAAAACTAATACTAAAATTGCTTTAAATTTGGTTTCGTAGTTCAGGCCCAAAAAAAGATTAGTTGCTGTTTTTAATCGTTTTAGTTCATTTGATTGAATATATAAAAATCTGTGGATATTATCGATGCCTTTATTGGGTAAAATTGCTACTTTTTACAGTCGTTCAAAGTGTTTTGGTCATTATCAATGCACTGTCACTTTAATTGAGCGTGAGCAGCGTGGCAAAATTAGACCCAGCACCGAAACTATCGCGGCACTGCTGCTTCACCGATGCTCACGCGCTGTTTCTGCATGCAGTATGAAAGCTCTAATCTGTTAGCATGGACACCCCAAAAAAAAAAAAAAAAATGCGCTGCTCACGCTTGCGGTGTGAAACAGGCGTTTGAAACTGTAACTGCAGGCGCTGCGTGAATCGCGCACATGAAGCGAAGTCAGATTTGACCACAGAGTCCGATTTTATTACAACACCTGAGCACTGAGCACAGATGACTTTATGACAAACACAGTGCATAACATAAAGACCAAAAGTGGTGGACGGTTGAGAACCCCTATGTTGTATTCAGTGACTGGCTCGTCTCCCCTGCTGCTGTTTGGAGTGCTGTGAAGGCTCTGTCAGCTCACTATGTGTGTACGCATGGTAATAGCCATCATGTGCGCTCGTTATATTCATTATAAATATTTATTTATACAGGGACAATGTACAACATGACATGTTGTGCCAGAGTTATCTATAAAGCTAATTTACATCTGTAGTCCCTGGGCAGGAAGTTGTAACAAATTTAACAGTAAAAAAATATACATTATACACTTAAAATACAATACATACAATACATCATTGTCAGTAAAATGAAATCAAATCAGGTTGCATACTTGATTTTGTTTAGGCCAAATTTTAAGAACAGTTTTAAAATGATTAAAAGTGGTAGTCTCACTGATATGCACTGGTATTTTATTCCATCTTTCTGCTGCTCAGACTGAAAAAACTGATGGTCCAAAAGCAGTTCTCTTAAGTTCAACTGAACAATCACCTCTAACCGATGACCTAGTCTGTCTTATATTGTCCTTGCAGACAATCACACATTGTTTGAGGAGTGGTGGTGCAATTTATGTTGTGCAATACAGTTAAATTGATGCTAGTTCCTTGGTTTATTTAGCTAAGATATTTACAGTTTGTTTATAGATAATATACAATGGTTTTAATGTTGTAATGTTCGTGTGGGACCAGCTTGTGGCACAATAAGATAAATGAGGGAAAATCATTGTATTCATAAAAAGTTTAGCAGCAGCCATAAGTAACTGATGCCTAATGTTTCTATAAATTCTCAGGCTTGCTCATATCTGTAATGATAGGGAATATAGTTACTTACTGAGTTATTAATGCACAGCAATACCACACAAAAAAAGGACGGACTTTCAAGGAATAAATAATGTGGGGAAAGCTCCTTTGGTGTACTGGACAAGTCTGAAAAGGTTCGACCCATGCATGTGCGAGGCAGGCAGTTCTGTACGTAAAAATTACGTAAAGATAGCCAATAGCTTCAAGATAATTCAAGGCAGCCTAATTTTGATATCAAACTGATAACGATAACATTTAAAATAGCAATTATCGGCCGATAACGATTTGGCCACCGATATATCGTGCATCCCTATAAGAGAGCAAATGATTTTTCACAGTATTTCCTATAATATTTTTTTCTTCTGGAGAAAGTCTTATTTATTTTAGCTAGAATAAAAGTAGTTTAGATGTTTTTTAAAAACATTTTAAGGTCAATATTATTAATGCCTTTAAGCACTATTCTCTTTCAATTGTCTACAGAACAAACCATGGTTATACATTGACTTGCCTAATTACCCTAACTAGCTTAATTACCCTAATTAAGCCTTTAAATGTCACTTTAAGCTGAATACTAGTATCTTGAAAAAAATTAAGTACTGTCATCATGGCAAAGATAAAAGAAATCAGTTATTATAAACTAGTAATTAAAAATACTATGTTTAGAAATGTGTTGGAAAATAATCTACTTATTAAAAAGAAATTGGGGAAAAATATACAGGGGACTTAATAATTGAGGAGGGCTAATAATTCTGACTTCAACTGTATTAAAACTGTTGTGTTTTTTTTTCTTCACAGTTTCAAGGTTTGGGGGTCAGGTGAGCTTCCACAGACTCGAGAAGCAAGCGGCAGTTTTACACTCTGCCAATACAATAACTTCCATTATGATACCAGTTTCAAGAAAATATATAAATAAAATAATTCAACAGGGAGAGAAAAAAAATCTTCCAACTAGCAGTTGAACAAATGCGAGCGCTAAGTACCAAGACATCTCTCTGTCCTTTAAAGCAATGATATGAATAATAACAGTAATGATGTCTAACGTGGGAGGAGATGGTTAGCACAGTCGAGGAAAATAATGAGTTTTAATGCCAATGCTAATGGGCAAAAAATAGATCCCCTTCTTTCAAAGGAAGAGGAGCGTTTAAGAGCTCTCATTCAGCGCTACCCTTGTGATAATAGCCACACTACCACATGTCTCTTGTCCTTAAGAAAAAAAAAAGAAGAAGAAAAAATATATATATATATATATTTATACTTGTTAGACTTCTTAAAGCGCTTTGCATGTTTTGAATTTGGGGATGCTGTCATTCTGGTACCACCATCTGTTTGGCTCATTACGGGACAAATCAATACAAAATATTTGAAATTGTCATAATTTTAGGAAACCTCCGCCACCTGTGCAGGCGCTGAAGTTTGCTGTGTTGTTTTCTCACTGTACTTTCCCCTTTGTGCAACTCCGCCATGTTCTGTCATTTTTGCATTTAAATAGATTAGCATAATTGCTTTTCTATGTACAAGAGTAGAGAGAGAAAAGAGAAAGAAAGAAAGAAAGAAAGAAAGAAAGCAAGAAAGAAAGAAAGAAAGAAAAAAAGAAAGAAAAAAATTGATATTAATGTTGATTTCACTTTGATTTGATTATCTACATTGTAAAGACAACATAAATTAACAGCTTGTGTATTTTGATTGCAGGCGGCACGGTGGCGCAGTGGTTAGCACTGTCTCCTCACAGCAAGAAGGCTGCTGGTTTGAGTCCTGGCTGGGCCAGTTGGCATTTCTGTGTGAAGTTTGCATGTTCTCCCCGTGTTCACGTGGGTTTCCCCCGGGTGCTCCTGTTTCCCACATGGTTCAAAGACATGCGATCGGGGAATAGGATGTACTAAATTGACCGTAGAGTATGAGTGTGTGTTTATGTGAATGTGAGAGTGTATGGATGTTTTCCAGTACTGATTTGCGGCTGAAGGGGCATCATATGCTGAAATAGTTGCCAGTTCATTCCGCAGTGGTAACCTCTGATAAATCAAAGACTACGCCGAAAGAAAATGAACAAATGATTATATTTTGATTAACAGGTTTTCTCCTTATTTACAGTTATGAATTGCATAATGAGAGCTTTATCTTATGTTAAAGCTTTAGCTTTTTGTAAAATTTTTTATTTTAAAAAAGCAACAATGGGAATTTTAATAACATTTAGTAGCTTGAAATAATATATTGCACATGAAATAATATACATTGAAATGCGTAAATAAAATAAGAGAGTACTGGCAGTTTATTACCAGGTTTTGTACAGTATTTTTTTAACAGTAATTGAAACACCAATCACAAAAATATCTAAAATAATACTTCAAACTATTAAAGTCACTTTTTTCAAACATTAAAACAGCAAGCATAAAAAACACAACAAAAAACATAAGTCACGAAATACATTAAGCTGCTAATTCATGGACATTTTTACAGTGAATCTATGGTAAGACTAGTACGGAAGTTTACAGTAGAGTTCATAGTTTGTAGAAACTTATGGAATAGTTATGGAATAGTATTAAGGGACCAAGCACGATAAAGTATTAACATGTGCTTTATAAGTACACTTTAAAACTCAACAGTCAAATTTATTAAATGAAATGAGTGTAGTTAACACAAAACTGACTGAAAGTTAATTCTACTCATTTGAAAAGAAATGTGAAAAAAAAAAAGGAAAATGTACTGGCAATTTACTACCAGGTTTTGTACAGTATTTTTTATTTTTTAACAGTAATTGTAACACCAATCCCGAAAATATCGAAAATAATACTTCAAACTGTTAAAGTCACTTTTTTCAAACTTTAAAACAGCAAGCATAAAAAATAAAACAAAAAACATAAGTCACAAAATACATTAAGCTGCTAATTTATGGACATTTTTACAGTGTGTCTTTGTTAAGACTAGTATGGA
This sequence comes from Danio aesculapii, assembly GCF_903798145.1. NCBI lineage: Eukaryota > Metazoa > Chordata > Actinopteri > Cypriniformes > Danionidae > Danio > Danio aesculapii. Next base: position 34,387,986 of record NC_079451.1, read on the forward strand.
AGTTTATAGTAGATTTCATAGTTTGTAGTAACTTTAGTTATGGAATAGTAATAAGGGAACAAGCACAATAAAGTATTAACATGCTTTATAAGTAATCTGTAGACCAGGGGTGCCCAAACTTGGACCTGGAAGGCCGGTGTCCTACATATTTTAGTTCCAACCCCAATTAAACACACCTGAACCAGCCAATCAAGCTCTTTCTAGGTAAACTAAGTAAGTTGGAGCTATGCAGGACACCAGCCCTCCAGAACTGGGTTTGGACACCCCTGCTGTAGACTAATCAGCAAAAAAACTGTCTGTCTGCACTGTAAAAAAATATCTGTAAATTAGCATATTTTGTGATTTATGTTTTTGTTTGAATTTTTTTCCATTTATTTATGCTTTTAAATTGCATTATGGGATCTTGATCTTGAACTTTTAACCCTGAAAAGTTCGAAAAAGTGCCTTTTATTAAGACTTTATTTATTAATTTAATTTAATTTAATTTAATTTAATTTAATTTAATTTAATTTAATTTAATTTTATTTTATTTTATTTTATTTTATTTTATTTTATTTTATTTTATTACTATGTAGAGGTACACAAATGACATTGAATCACATACAAATGGAGAGAGAAAAACTAAGAACACTTTAATAGTTTAAAGTGATATATTATCTGTTATCTGTATGTTATTGTAACACCATGCAATAAACTCCCGGTAAATTTACAGTTATTTTATTGAATTATTTCTCTCTATATTATATTTTATACATTATATTATTTCAATCTACAGAAGTCACTTTGCTAAACAATAGAATTTTTCTACATCAAAAGTTGACAAAGCATAAATCAACATGCCATAATGTAATTCACAACCGTAAATAAACGGAAAACATTTGTGAATCACAAAATACACAAACTGTTAATTAACAGATATTTTTTACAGCATGTCTGTCTGTCTGTCGGACTTGTCGACTGCTGACTGACCTTCATGATCTGGTCATCGAGGACATCTGTTAGTTGAGCTTTCAGAAGCTGATGGCTGGAACTTGAACTTGAATGCTGTTTGGTGCATGAAGCCCCTCTGGGAGGCTTGTATCAAACACAGTCTTCCTCCTCCATCCACTAAATGGCCTCCTCATATTCTTACTCTTTCGGAAATGCTTCCTCTTAAACACATTACCTAAGCCAGGTTTTATAAATTATAAATCAATTGAATAAATTAGCGTTCGCAAACAGAATCAATCAATTGTGAAATTGTATATTTCATTTTTCAAGTTCATTTTATTATAGAAAAATTGTTTCACTTAATAATTAGTTGGGGGGGGGGGGGGGGGGGGGGGGGGGTATTCAGCATAGCTATTTTCAAAATAATGTTTATTGTGAACAAAATCAGCATACTGTATAACAGCATACTGTCTTACAGCATATAAAATGTGTATACTGGATCCATTAGTTTATGATGAATCATGTGACACTGAAGACTGGAATAACGACTACTGAAGCTTAACTATCACATGATTAAATAAAGTACAATTTAAAAATATATTATGTGACTATGTAAAAAAAAAATTAGTCAAAAGTGTCATTTTTCGGAAATTGATATTTATGCATCATATTAAAGCTGAATAAATATGCTTTCCATTGATGCGTGTTGTTAGAATAGGACATACGAAAACCTGGAATATGAGGGATCTGATCAAGGTGTATACGCATACAATATAATTTTATTACTTTTTAAAATACAATTCAAACCAATAATATTACACAATCTTATTCTACTGTAGTTCCAACACAATCTCATCGCAATTCATAACTTTTTGAATTAGTGGCTAATTGTTATGAATTCGTACGATCTAATTCGTACAATTTAGTACAATTTGCTCATCCCCCAATGACGGTTGGGGTTAGGGGTGGGGTTAGGTGCCACGCCTCCTTTTTAAAATCGTACATTTTCATACGACTGAACTCGTACGAATTCGTACGAATTAGCCACTAAACTGACAAAACGTAAAATACTTTCGTTTCCTCGTGAGATCAGACTGGTAGTTCTGATAAGATAAATTCATTGTAGGTTGAAAGAAAAACCCTCAAAGACTACAAAATGAGTAAATGCATGTAGAAACAATAGTAACACTTTACAATAATGATGTATTAATGTTAAAAAAAATTGTCTATTAACATGAAAAAAACAAAGAACAATTAATTTATTAGAGAATTTGTTCATGTTGGATAAGATTAGTTAATGAAAATGCAGTTCATTTTTTATAATGATTTTTTCAGGGTTTTCACCTTTAATGGATAGGACAGTAGAAAGTATTGACAGGACAGCGTGGAGAGCAAAAAGAGGGGAAGGATCGGCATATAACCTCGAGGTGGGAATCGAACTCGCTTCACCATGAACACCGGAGTGCATGTGCTGACGCACTAACTACATTGTTAGTTTATGTAAACTCATGATGCATTACCTATAGGTAACAAACAAACAAACTTATATGTTATTAATAAAATTTGATTAATAAATGCTGTACAAGTATTGTAAAGTGTGACCAAAACAATAATATTGAATTATATTAGTTGCGATATATACTTATTAGTGTGGCACATTGTTATACTGTTATATTGTTGGCATATTGTTAAACATTTTTGCATCTGACTTTACTGCATATGCATTTGTGGTAGTTTCCCTTTCAAAAACAGTGAAGAGAATTTTAGTAGTTTAATAGTTTGTGATTCAAGCAAGTTTGCTGGTATTTCTAAAAAAGAAAAAAAAAAAACTTTTTAGAGCATATCTTAACTAATTGTGTCCCTCTGTTGTAAGTAAATCACTTACTCTTCATTTTCATTGACCCTGCTTCTTCACAAACCTAATTTGTGCTGCTAAAAGTTGAGTTTGGGAAGTTTAATGCCAACATAGACTAAAGTAAATGCCAAAAGCGCAGTTTGAAGGTCAGCTCAAGTTAAATGACGGTGCACAGATGTCTTTGGAAATGGAAAGTGTGGTGTTGAAAACAGCACAACAGCTATTTGTCCTTCTTCACCTCATTGCTGAAGGTGTTTTCTACAGATCTCCTTCCTCAACGTCCCCCATGTGCTGTCAGCCTCCCTTCTGTGTAGCACACTGTATGCTAATCGCATTCAGGTCATTATTTCATTACAAACAAGCTTTAAATGTACAGCATCGGTGCCCAGTGCCACCTATTAACCTTCAATATGTTTGAAAATGAGGTATTATGGGATTGTGGTCCCCCCCCAGTGTGCTCATTATAGTTCATCATCCAGTTTAGAGTCCATCACTTCACTTCAGTGCACTGCTTATGCATCTAGTCGAAGTCTAGGGTACAAAATAAGAAGCTTTTTTGCACATCTTATTGTTTTGTTAAATATTTAGCATATAGAGTCAGTGTAATTGGAAGTGTTTTTCTTCTCTGTCCTAAAACTGACAATAAACTTTCCATTTTAAGGGTCTCAATTTGTCAAATGTCATAGATTAGCATCCCTTAAAACATACAATAATATTTTCAGAAATACATTGCTGTAGAATAAACATGGTGAGTGTTTTTTTCATGATAATTTTTTATGATTAATATATTTTGAAGAGCTACGGTGAAAGACATGGTTGCCAAATACACAAAGAGAGTGTGTATCTAGAAAGTAATTGCAAGAATAATGTGAACAAAATGAAAAAATGCGCAGTATGAAATTTAGCTTGTGTATCTGAAAATGAACTCAATGAAGCTGCAAAAAAGACAAAAGACAAGAAAATTATATTTAAATATTTACATTAACTCATGGCCATTTCAATTTGCAACATCTTGTTAATTCACAATTAACTGTGAAGCATAAAATCTAAAAATTCTTGGTAAAAGAATGGTAAATTATGAGCTAACAAAGTCTTTCAAAAATGTTTCCTGAACAAGTTGATTTTAATTAGCCCTTCATTGTAAAAATTTATTTCTCAAAGTAAAAATATTCCACATATTGAGAAATGTAATTAATATTAAGTCAATATAAAAAAAAAATGTGGAATGACTATGGAACAAAATAAGATGCTTTTTTTCATTATATACTCGTCCTTCTAATTAGACCGGAACGCCATCTGACATCACAAATGCTCTTTTCTGATACTTTTGTTCCAAGAAATCTTAGATTATCATTTAAATTTTTAAATCTGCATTTTTCATATTGATAGCATAATTTTTTTATTTTAATATCAGTGTTTTTTCCCATGACACACAAGGTTTACCTTCCAACAAAACAATGACCCTAAGTACACAGCTAAAATGACGAAGGAGTGACTGTTCTTGAATGGCCTAGCCAGAACCCTGACTTAAACCCAATTGAGCATCTCTGGAGGGACCTAAAAATAACTGTCTAACAACATTTACCATCTAAGCTGACAGAAATGGAGAAGATCTGCAAGGAGGAATGGCAGAGGATCCCCAAATCCTGGTGTGAAAAACTTGTTGCATATTTCCCAAAAAGACTCATGACTGTATTAGGTCAAAAGGGTGCTTCTACTAAATACTAAGCAAAGGGTCTGAAAACTTAGGACCATGTGATATTGCTGTTTTTCTTTTTTAATCTGCAAAAAAAACTGTTTTTCTGTCAATATGGGGTGTTGTGTACACATTAATGAGGAAAATATGAACCTAAATGATTTAAGCATATTGCTGCAATAAGAGTGAAAATGTAAGAGGGTATGAATACTTTCTGTATCCACTGTACTTATTAGTGTGCACATTGTTATACATAAGGACAGATTTACTAAAATGTTTGCATCTGATTTTACTGCATATGCATTTGTAGTTGTTCACCTTTCAAAATTTATTTTAATTAGCCCTTTATTGTAAAAATTAATTTCTCAAAGAAAAAATATTTCACATATTGAGAGGTGTAACTAATTTTAAGTCAATATAAAAATAATAAAAAAAATATGTGCAGTGACAATGAGACGAAATATGATGATTTTTTTTATTATATACTCGCCCTTCTAATTAGACCGGAACGCCATCTGACATCACAATTATTCTTTTCTGATACTTTTGTTCCAAGAAATCCTAGATCATCATTTACATTTTTAAATCTGCATTTTTCATATAGATTGCATCATTTTCTAGATTTAATATCAGTGTTATTTCCCATGACACACAAGGTTTACCTTCCAACAAGACAATGACACTAAGCACACAGCTAAAATGATGAAGGAGTGACTGTTCTTGAATGGCCCAGCCAGAGCCCTGACTTAAAATAACTGTCTACCAACATTTACCATCCAACCTGACAGAAATGGAGAAGAAATGGAGAAGATTTGCAAGGAGGAATGGCAGAGGATCCCCAAATCCTGGTGTAAAAATCTTGTTGCATCTTTCCCAAAAAGACTCATGACTGTATTAGATCAAAAGGGTGCTTCTACTGAATACTAAGCAAAGGGTCAGAATACTTAGGACCATAGGACTATGATATTTCAGTTTTTAATTTTTTTATTTGAGGTGTTGTGTATACATTAATGAGGGAAAAAATGAACTTAAATGAAGCAAATGGCTGCAAAAAAAGTTAAACATTTAAGAGGGTCTGAATACTTTCCGTATACACTGTACTTATTAATGTGCACATTGCTATACATAAGGACAGATTTACTAAAATGTTTGCATTTGACTTTACTGTATATGAATTAGTAGTTGTTCACCTTTCAAAATGTATTTTAATTAGCCCTTCATTGTAAAAAAAATATTAATTTCTCAAAGTAAAAATATTCCACATATCGTAAAATGTAATTGATTTTAAGTCAATATAAATAAATAAAACATTTGTGCAGTGACAATGAGACGAAATATGATTACACACTCGCCCTTCTGATTAATATTTCAGTTAAAACAAACCGAAAGGTCAGAGACCGGCAAGCCATCTGACATCACAAAGGCTCTCACTTTTCTGATACTTTTGTTCCAAGAAATCCTAGATCATCATTTACATTTTTAAATCTGCATTTTTCATATAGATTGCGTCATTTTCTAATTTTAATATCAGTGTTATTTCCCATGACACCTTTTGTCTTATTATACATTATGAATTTCTCTCTCTCCCTCCGCTCTAATCCCTGTGCCTACACCGTGCTTATGAGCTGAAATATTTTATCAGGTGGAGGCCGCAGTCAAAGTTATCATTTTAATCTTATTTCAATAAAAAAAATAATCTCTCTTCTCCTGGGTTTGACAGCAGCTAATGGTTTTTGGTTATCGTAAAGGAAACTTTGAAGACTGTGACTGGGGGAGAAGGAAAAAAAAGCAAAGCAAAGTGTGTTGTATATTTTTCCAAAGCCTATTCATAAAACATGAGTCAGAAAGGATACAGGTAGGATATTTGGTGTAAACCTCAGTCACATGAGCATGAGTCTGTAAAGTCATTCCCAAAAACCAACAGGCTGAGTATCACAAAGCCATGATCCACTTGGCAGCAGTAACATATATAACAACAAAAAGCCACACCAACAACCATTCAGTATATAAAGTGATGCAAAACGTCTCACAAAACTAATGCACTGCAATGTTTCTGAGATGGCATTTCAGAAAATAACCTGTTGTTCACAGATGGAGATTGGCTGACTGAGCCCAAGTCTGATTCAAAAATAAGAGCATTTCACGAATCGTTTTGAATGACTCACTAAAATTAACCTGTTCATTTAAGTCCTTTATTTGTGAAATGGACAACACTGCTCACACTGTGTTTATTGCTATAGTGTAGGCTATAATGCAGGAATTATCTTTAATCAGATGATAACTACATTCCTTATGAGTGTATGCAAAGCTTTCTAATGATCACCAATTCAATATATACAGAAATAAATCAACATAGGTTTATTGGGAAAATGTGCCCAGGGATTCATTTCTGAGAACAGAGAAATATGTCCCTTGTGGTAAATAATGGCTGCATTTTGTGTATAAGACAAACACTATGCGGCGGGTATCGCTTACCTGCATATTGATGGCTTTTCTGGCGTGACTGGTATGCTTTGTACTGAATGTCGCCACACTTGGGAGGTGGAGTGGACCAGGGTTTGAGTCTGGCGAAGGACGGTTCCAGAAACCAGGTAAAACTAAACCAAAAAAACAAAACAAACAAACAAACTTGATACAGTTGTAAAAGCATGTGACTTTTCTCTTCTACTTTGCTTTTGAAAACATCATCGGTTGGGTTTATGCAAGAGAGTGAATGGGTCAGTCGATATCAAGCTGATATATTATGCACAACGACAAGCTGAGAAATGTATTATTTCATTATTAATGATTTACTAGAAGATAGCAAGTATGAGAAAATGTGCCTGTAACCTATTTCAGATTGTCAAAAATGTACATGGTGGCCTCCAGTTGATTTGTAAAAGCAATAAACTCCAAGAAAATATAGTCCAGGGTACATATTTGTCAGTTCTCAAAAATGTAGCAACGGCCACATATTTCCATTGAGCATGGGGTTATAGTCACATGTTTTATTTTTTTACAGTCACTCTAGAGCTCTGATTATTATTAGAAAGACTGACTTAAGTCTCACAAACCAAATATGCACATTACAGCAGTTGTTGACAGTTCAACTTGAATCAGACATATATCAGAAAATGATTCACATTTCAGTGAATTCACAGAATGAGTGAATCTGATTCCAACTCTTAAATCAAGTAATCTCATTATTTTGTCTGACTGAATTATTACCATGTTCATTTCACTGATTTATTAAACTATTTGTGCAACAGACATAATGAGCATGATATTGGAAAAAAACGTATATTGCAATATTTAGTTTTTCTGTGATATAGATTGCTATATGAATATAATTTCACAAAACTCTATTTGGAAAGAATTCATAATTTTACATTGATTGGTATGATTTTGTAGGGGAGTACATCTGCATAAAATATCAAAAAATTATAAAAAATAATTCTAGTGAAGAACAGTTCCAAAAAGCGGTAGGACAAAAACAGAATCCATAAAATAAAATAGAGATAATAGTGTAAGAACGTCGTAAAATCTGAAAACGTGTTAAAAATCAGGCGAGGGCTTTTCTTTTTCTAAATTGCTTTTTAAAATTGTTAGTTGGGTTTAGGGAAGTTGGTGGGTGGGTCAATGAATACAATTGGTTGGGTTTAGGGAAGGAGGAGGGTGGGTCAGTCGATCGGTCAGTCGACAGCAGCCTCTGGTGGATTAACATGAGAACAACAAGTGCGAACGGCAGAGAAATTTGAGATCTCACAAAGCGTACACAGCGGCCTCTTGTGGATTCGCGAAAACAAAAACTGCAGAAAAACGTAGCTACTGGGACATATTTGATGCACTTCAGAAATGTATATAGAGGTAAATTTTCAGAATGAGCCCGAGTTGATTTATTTATGCTTGTATATTGGTCAAGTTATAAATTACTTCCAACTAGAGAACAGATTCCAGTCATCTGGTGAAACTGTATCCATATCGCAATATATAAATCACAGAATAACAAAATAGCAGCCCTAGTTACAACAATTATTAATACACAATAACCATATAATTTTATAGGTGCGTTTGTTTTGTTTTTTGTTTTTTATAGGTGTGTTATGTTGTTCTTTTGTCTTTCAATATATATTTTTTTCTCTTTTTGGAATATGTGTTTTCTGTTTATTATTAGCTGACTCGGTGCTTCATCATTCGGCAAAAATTCATATCTGCTGAACATAAGGGAGAGAAACAGTGGGGAATCAATCTTTTGTGCTTGGCCAGATAAACACAAGACACAATCAGAGGGAGGAAAAGAGACAGAAAGGAGAAGGCCTCATCCTGCCGGTGATGGATAGCTGGAGTAAAAGTGTCAGGATGGTATTATGTAAATTAAGGAGGCATCCGAGCATCGCCTTGATGATTATGGGAGAAGTGAATGATGTTTGCGCTCCCCAGGCACTTTGCTGTGCCTTGTTATTTTTTTTTTCTCTTTCTCTCTCTCCCTTGCAGCCACCCCGCGGATGCATTCGGCCTGACCCCCTGGACGGAGGGGAGGAGAATCTCCCGGGAACGCACTCCAAAAAATCGGAAAAGACATCTGTTTCATTTACTAAACAAATTATCTGCCAGGATTTCTCACCTAATGGGCACGGGGAATGGAGTGCAGACTCCGAACACACAAGCAGAGGGGCGGTGTGCGGATAATAATGCCTGCTCTCCTGACCTCATCCTGGCCTCGCGCCGCCTTCAACCCGCTGTTACGTCTACCACTGACAGCGATAGCCTGGAATTCCTAGATCATCTGTCTGGGATTTGAACACAGCATCCGAAAATGTCTAATCCAACGGGAATATCATCCTATTAGGACTATCGGTGCATTCATTTATGAAAAGCCAAACATTAGGATGACCTTTACTTTTAGTTTTCCAACTATTTGAAGCTTTGGTAACACTTTAGAATAACTGCACACTATTTATTAATATTTAGAAAATGGTTACTTCATTTGTAAAGCATTAACTCTACAATAATAGACATTAGTAAGCTAGCAGTTTATAAATACAGCTACAGATGCTGTATTCTAGACAACAAAAAAAAAAAGAACGAATACAGAAAATATAAATAATTTGAAGACATCAAAATGAAACTGTAGAACCGTATCAAATTAAAAAGAAATCTTTGCAATCTTATCTAAAAAAATTAAATGACTGTATGGTTTTTAAACATTGCTAAACACTTTATTTTGTACACAACACATTTTATGGAACAACAATATAATCATTTCAGCATTCAATTTTTTTGTAAGATGAGATTGAAAATGTTTATTTTTCATCTGAAATGGTTTTATTTTTGTATCTTGTTTTTTTTCTGTCATTCATTTATTTTTTATCTTTAGGATATATCTGCGCCTTAAATTGTCATTTATAAGGGATTTACAAAGCATAAATAATTCTTAATTTAGCTGATCTCACAGAACTGTAGGAATTTGGATGTTAATATAATGTAATGACAAACAGAGTAACTATTACTATATGCCTGAAAAATAAGATCTATAAATGTTCATTTGATTAGTTTATTAACAATTTACCAAAAAACCACCAATTACTCTGGAATATCTGGTTTGTAAATAACATAATACTTAATTTAGCTTAAACAAATGAATCATTAACAAAGTATGAAAATACAATTATTAAGTACATTATATACAGTTGAAGTCAGGATTGTTAGCCCCCCTGAATTATTAGCCCAGCTGTTTATTTTTTTCCCCAAATTCTGTTCAACAGAGAGAAGATGTATTCAACACAATTCTAAGCATAATAGTTTTAATAACTCATTTCTAATAACTGATTTATTTTAATCTTTGCTTAAAGTGATGTTGAAAAGCTTAACTAGGTTAATAAGGTTAACTAGGCAGGTTAGGGTAATTAGGCAAGTTATTGTATAATGATGGTTTGTTCTATAGACTATCGAAAAGAAAACATGGCTTAAAGGGGCTAATAATTTTGACCTTAAAATGCTTTTAAAAAAAATGTAAACTGCCAAAATAAAGAAGAAAAAAATTCTCAAGAAGAAAAAATATTATCAGACATACTGTGAAAAATTACTTGCTCTGTTAAACATCAATTGGGAAATATTTAAAAAAGAAAAGAAAAAAAATCAAAGGGGGCTAATAATTCTGACTTCAACTATGTACTTCTAAGTCAAGAATACAGCATTTGAAGCGGTAGCTATAAACTGCTTACTAATGTTTATTCATGTAGAGTTAAATGATGCCAAAATACTATGCCATTATTATAAATCATGCTTTCCTGTCAGTGTCACTTTCAACTTTACCCATTTCCATAACTCCACAATATAAAGCAGAACTTTTAATGCTTTAAAGTTGAGAAATATTGATAAAAACAGTACTATAATGCAAATAAATATTTATATGATCTCATATTTAACTGATAGCTTTATTTAACCACCCTACAAAGTTTGCTCTAAATACTGTATGACCTCATATTTTGCAATTTATTTTCTCATTCGCTATTAATAGTTCAAGCAATGGATAGGAGTGTCACAATAATCAATATATTGACTTGTCAGGCAATACTTGGAAAAGACCTCAATAATTTTTGCCTTTCAATATATATTTACAAATTCACAAATAACGTTAAAGCCATTTTACAATGACATAACCTAAGTTTATAATTGGACATTTACCTAATAGCACATTTAGTAGTATATACGCATGATAGGACATTTACCTTTTTAACATCAAATAACCTTATAAATGTAATTTGTATAGTGTTTGTTGTAAGTGTTTATGGCTACTTGCATTATTATGCTGTTATATATTAATAATATAATCAGTGGCATACGATGATCTCAAAATGACAATAATATCAACAACTTCTGTGACAATATATCATTAACAAAAACTTCTTATCGTGACAGGCCTACCAATAGATGCTTATGTACATTACTTGATGTACTATCTATTGCATACTGCTCATCATCAATATCAAGACTATTAAATCTTCAGTCTGAGATTTGAACACCATCTGAAAATGTCTAACGCAAAGAGAATATCATCATATTGAGACTAATGCTGCATTCAATATAGCAGGGTCATTTATAGGAAGAACTTTACTTTGTAACTACGCTTTCCTTGTCAATACATACAACACAGAAGCCATTTCCCTTTGAGCTAGAACTTCATGCTTTTATTAAATATTTTTATGAAACTTTGCTATATCGCTCGAGTTCTAAAGCCCCTTTCAGCTTTATTCGCCGTCACACAACTGCACGATACAAGGACATGAAACTAAATGCCTTGAATCTGAAAAATATTACTCTACTATACTTCACTTTTATGTTAATGTTAATATCTATGAGATCGGTTTTTAAATGTTTAGCTTTGTTTTGCTACCTTACATACCCTTCATATTTTTTCTTCATTGTTCTCTCATTCACTATCAATAGCTCATTTAATAGATGTATTCTGTGTGTTGAATGAATTCTATACCATCCCTTTGGTCCTTCCACAAATCATCAAAAATGCATTCTTGATTTTGACCTTGCCACACAATGCAATAATAAATAAAGATCACAGAGCCATAAAAGTACATTTCTTTCAAGCAGAATCTGTTCAATGTGGGAAAAAACATTATTTAAACGTTTTAAGCAATATTCTAGGTTCAAGTTAAAATAAAATCTGGGTTGTATTTAAAATAAGCAAATAAATATTAAAATTGACAGCACTTTTGGTATGATATTAGTACAAACACTAATTAAAAAAATGTGTATTTGTCCCTTCCATTTAAAAAAATGGGTTAGTGAAGGTTACGTTATAAAAACATTAAAGGGCACCTATTTTACCCCTTTTTCAAGATTTAATATAAGACTTTTGTGTCTGCAGAACGTGTCTGTAAAGTTTCAGATGCTTTTATCCCAGTTGCTTTGTGCACGGTTTGTCTTGTTGATGTGATTTTATGCGTTAATACAGAGACATCTTAATACACGGCTGTCAATCAAGTCGTTGGGCAGGGAAACCGCACAAAATGGGAGGGATTTGGATCCTATTTTAACATTGGGAAATTTTTAAAAAGAGACTTATTGTGTTATTATCACTTCAACATGACAGTGGACACACTATACCTGCACACAGTTCTGTCTAAACATCTTACAAAAAATGCTCCATATAACAATTAGACATTGATAAAATGCATGTTAACATGACTTCAGTGTGAAAGACATGACATATTAACTTCTTATTTAAGTTACAGATAAGATGTCTTAATTTTGTCATACGTTTTGTGAAAATGAAATGCCCAAATATGGGTTAAATCATGTTAACCCCTTAGTGTTTCAATGTTACGCCCATGGTAAGCTGACTCATTACAGGAATCCAGGAACGCTAAGCAGTTCAACATAATTCAGCATATACAAATACAGTATATTAACATGCATAATGTAAGAGAATATTTCTTTTTTTTCACTCCTTAGTAAAAACTTAGTGTTTTGAAGCAGTTTTAATTTTGACAGCAAATTTTAATTTAGTTTTAGTCTAGTTTTACTCGACTAAATCTAATATTGATATATTTATACAAAAATATATTCTAAATTAAAATGAAATAAAACAGTCTAATTATGCATTGTTTTTCATAAAATAAGCAATATGTAAAAATATGTGTTGGCAATCAATCCACATGTAAGAACAGCCATCTGAAAATGCAGGATTGTGCAACTATTTAGCAAACCCTTTATTTTAACGTGGTACTAGTCTTTTTAACCAGTCTACTGATGATTGTGGCAGACAGAGACGGTGAGTTAGCAAAACTGTAGCCGCATGTGAGAAACAACTCTTCATAAAAATGAATGCCATGATTATATGAATTTAAGACTGACCAATTTAATCAATTTTAATGTACAACCTGATTAAATTCAGACAGAAGCTAAACCATTTCAGTTAATCAAAAGCACACAAACGGATAAATAAATAAAGATCTGAGTTTACCTTTGCTGAATTTCAGGATGGTTCCCTGGTATGCTGATGTCGCTTTAGATTTGTTGTTTTTATCAACTATTTCCTCCACATGCACAGTGTTTTTGTCTTGACATCAAACGTGAATCTTCTTTTTCTATCAGCTGTTGCCATTTTTTAATAGTTTAATCAGAGAGACAGACACCCCTATGGATGATGATGTAATCACATCCCGCGTCTACTGGTGGACCAGTTACTTTTCAAATGCGCATGTGCTTCATGCATCACCCACCAAGATTAATTCTAAAAAAATATCCCTCAATCACATTCTCGTCTCGTTTTTATTGGTCAATAAAAAGTCAGTATATATTTTTTTTTTATTACAGTTGTCATCATCGCTTAATTTTTATTTAGTTTTCATATAGTTTTTTTATTTAGTTTTACTTTTTGGTAGAAACTTGTTCTTGAAACTTGAAAATTTTTCATCATCAAAATGAACACTGGTTTGAACAAGGTTTAAAATATAGAGACAGGAACTGCATTGTGATCCTTAAATATATGTTAATACATACAGTATTTTCATCAGACAAGATTTCATTTGAAACATTTATTATACTGAATTACACGTATTTTATGTCATTTAAGTCGTTTTTTTTTATTATTGCTCAAACAAAAAACTAAACAGGACACAATCTGATTAAGGAGAGAAATGATACTGTATCCTACTATTATTGGTACTTATTTATTTTATCTTTTAGCTTAAAGACATTTTTTTTGTTTGTTTTTGACCCATATCAATTTTTATAGCTTGTTGACACCCTAAAATAAGATAAAATGCAGTGGAATTGACTTAACAGATCAAATAAAACTTTTTCTTTTTTACTTTTTACTTAAAACAGTGTACATTACATGCTTGTGCTAATCTATGTTACACCACAAATGTTACTGATTGAACCTAATTTCTGCCACTTTCAGCATATGCATAGATAGACATATATGCAATGGTGGAATATGCACACAGACTTTTAATTTCAGTCAGCCAGCCCCAGGCCTTCCAGTTAATTGTCATCCCATACAAAATAGCCACATTTAAGATCTGTTTTCTTTAAAAAATAAATTAATAAAAAAAAAACTGTGATCTTTACTGTCTGGCTGAGTTAAAATGTCAAACCAAACAAGAAGCACTGCATTAAATTAGATTTTTCAGCACCATGTTTTTAAAATATGAAAAATTTACTTTACCCCAGTATTTTCAATGGAGCTTCTGCGCTAGCCTGCTGCTAATGACAGCGCCTGGGTTTAAACAGTCTTTCGTCTCTTTTTATGCTCTAACAACCAAATTAATGCTTAATGCTTCATAGGAAGTTCATCATTGGCTGAAAAACACTAGCTGTGCATATAGTTCATTCTGCTTACTATTTAACTGTGATTATTGTTAACCCTCCCCATATATTGTAATTCAACATAAGACTTCAAAAACGACACCAATATCTGATTGCATTCTATGAGATCTCCCTAACATCTGTCCAATTGCATTCCTTCCTGTTCCAGCGTGTCTGTCAGTTTTTGGCAGAGAGCGAATCTGCACAAGCGTCCGGTCACATCTAGGATTCTAATAACCCTTTCTCCATAACCCAACTCTGCCCTTCCATGTTAACATACTGTGAACTGAGCCCAAGTGACAAAATCAATCCATCACGGCCATGCTGTCGACACAAAGAGGGACAGAGGAGCTAACAGAAATTGATGACATCCCTGCTCGAATTTTACACCGTTTCGGCCACAGCGGCGATTGAAACAGACAAAGATTTATAGTCCGACCCGTGCCGCTGCTACCCTTGATTGCCTCTTTTTTTCCCTGAAAGGCTTTTCTGCATATTTATTCCCAAGCTCATCAGGACCTCAGAGAGGCATTAGAGTGACAATCTTATTCCACCTATGGAAGCGCAGCGGCATCTGGGAATTTGCATCTCGCGCTGCACATAAGACTAATGCTCTCCTGCCCCTCACTTGCTTCTGTACCGCTTTTATTCGTTAATTATGACTTTTATCCGTCCGCCGTTCGCTCACAGCTCTTATTTGTGTGTCTCACTGTGTAATTTAGAGAATAATTCACACTGGTGAGAGCTGATCTCACTGTCTGTTTAGCTGGCACGGCGAGTGGGATTATAGCCGGCGGGCGCTGGCTCCATTAGTTCTTGTTGTGCTGTTTTTGTTGGTGAGACAAACCTTTCTCATTGGCGTTATTGTGTTTGAAAGATGTTTGTGATGACAACATGTTTGGCTCTTAAATTGCTCCATTTATCTGTGTGTGAGTGTGTGGGGTTGTGGTTGTGTAGACCTGCCCTGCGTCATGCATTGAAGGTTTTACGAGTACTTATGGAAAATATAAATTTCATCGATATTACTGGCTAGAAACAAATGCGTCTCATCACGAGCGTCGTAAAAACGAACACAGCAGTTAGCGTGACAGGAAACTGATTATAATAATTCAAATGTGATGAACAACTTTCATCAAACATCTAGCGCCAGCATCTCTAGATGGAAGTTCCACATCTCTGAGTATCCATTACAAATGTGCTGTGAAATGGAAGGAAACGGGACCTTGCGCCTCTTTGTGCGTACCATAAACATGTATTACGCTCCCCCCCAAAAAAAGAAATGTTCATATTAAACACAGAAATGGCTGGCGAACTCTGGAGACACTGTCAAGAAAATGTAATACCGTCACGTCGTCACACACTCCGCTCACGAATAGTCCGAAAATAATCAGAACTGCGAACATTTCAATAATGCTTTCAGAATATTTCCCAGCATATTTTATGGCATCACTGGTGATTTATTAAGTATTACATGTAATTGCTTCTGCTAAACAAGGTGCGGTGTGTGGAAAGTAGAGAACGATTGTATTATTAAACATGAGCTAAGAAGCCTTGGGATAATAAGATGCTGTTATAAGTGTAATGCTATTCCTTAAGATGTTTCTAGATGAGCTTGCAATTCCTTTGAAAAAAAAAAAAAACTGAATGCGACTAGTTCTTTACCTTAGCTTTTGAGAAATGGTCAGTTTCCAAATTCAGCATTAACGCTTTAGGTCAGAAAAAACTAGAACAGAAATCTCTTCATTTTTATTTGAGGGAGGTTTTTAAAAAAAATCTTCTGTCCTTTCAACATCTTAACACGGGGTAGAACAAAGGCTCCAGAAACTTCTTTAAAAAAGCTTATTGGAAATGTACAGCAAGAATTCCTGAATACAGGGAACATTGCCTGAAATTGTAAGCATTCAAAATGCACTCGCTAACCACTTTTGAAATGCTAATATGGTCAAACTCCACAGCTGAATAGCTTTTTTTTGCTCACGAATATATATCAAAAAGGGATGAATCACTATGCACTTCTTAACAATTAGCCAAGTCTATTAAATGTACTTCAGAATGTCCTGTGGAAGGTATAGTCTTAAATAACCTATTGGACATGTCACTTTAAAAGAAGAACTAGACCAATTATAACTGGCTCAGAGACACCATGTCCAAAGAGAGGAAATGTTTTGCACAATGCAAATGAACCAAATATGCTTAGAAAATAACTATTAAGAGACAAATTTAGGGTCAAAAATGCTGCTTTTTTTCAAATACAAAAGTGATAAGTGATTTTCTACTCATTAAAAAAAGTGTGTACTTTAAAGTTTCAAATAACTTTTGTTAAAATGTCAAATTTGAGAGAAATTATGTTTGAAAATTGGGATTCAGTATAACGGTCTAGATCAGGGGTGTCCAAACTCAGTCCTGGAGGGCCGGTGTCCTGCAAATTTTAGCTCCATCTTGCCTTAACACACCTGCAAGGATGTTTCTAGAAAGCCTAGTAAGAGCTTGATTAACAAGCCCACATGTGTCTGATTGGGGTTGGAACTAAACTTTGCAGGACACCGGCTCTCCAGGACCGAGGCTGGGCATCCCTGATATAGACTTTAACATTACAGCTAGTGGTACAACGGACTACAAATCTCAAGGTTCTGATCGTTTATACAAAAAAAATTACTGAAAAAAACATTGGTTTTAACAAACAGAACTTTGAACCTTTAATTTAATAAAAATAAAAATCAAGAAAGAACTAGCTGAAAAAAGGAAAATATTCAATAGGAAAAATTATCTTTCTACTTTCTACTGTTGCTGATAATGCTAAATACAGAAATCTAGCACAACATATCATATTTATTTTCAATGAATGATTCAACAATTCACACATAAAACTTCATGTTTCATTATAGGTGGATCATTTTTGAAAACCTTTTCAAAGACATCATTTTTAAGGTTGTTTGTCGCCACCCATTGGTTACACAATGTAATTTCTACAACATTCACCAGCGTCAAGTTCCATTAAACTGTGATTTTAATCTTGACCATAAACATCAGTGTTTATATCTGAACTATAAACTGTTGTCCCAGTACTTCTGTGTTATTTAATTGTTTGTAACTAACTGAAAAGGTGTAAAAACTGAATCTCTCTCGATCAAACGCAGATTTGAATGCAGCGTTTCGAAAGTTTAATAAACATATGCAAATCATGATAATTTATCATTCATGTTGAATGGGTTTGAATTGAGATCACAATCTCTCAATGTTTAATTGTGTAGCTTTACACTGAATGCATTAATGCAGGCTAAAGGAACAGTGACAGAAAACACCTTTAATTAATAACCTAAGAAAGCATTTAGGTAGGTCCCACCACAAATTTTTCCGTCATCATTGTATTTTACACGGAAGCCAAAATGCTTTAATACATGTGATTTGAATGACGCGGGAGATAAACTCTCTGCAATTGTTATAAATGTTGGATTAACCTACAAGTAAAAAAAAAACAAACGAATAGATCACGGATCAACCGTGATCCGTTACACCCCTAATTACAGTTAAACGTATATGTATAAAAACATATACAGGTATATAAAAAAAGATAAAAGTTGGCTGTGTTATTAAAAGAAATAAGTTGAAATAAGCTGAAGGTCATTAATTACATATTATTACATGGTCATACAGTGTTGTGGGACCAATAAGTCATTTTAAAATCACATGAAGAGAATAAAAGTATTTAGTAAATGACAATCAATCAGCATTTTGGGGCAGTACTGTGCCCAAAATAGTTAATAGATAAATGATTTCCCGATTTTTTTGTGTTACACTAATGTTAAATAACCATTTGTTTTTGGTTTTATTTGTTAAAAAATTATTTAAATTGAATGCGTACATATGTATGTGTTATGTGTGTTTTTATAATGCTTGAAAATCCCTTTCGTCTTTGACCTATATAGAGTACATACACACGTATACACAAACTCCTCAGGATTGTGCACATTCCACATAAAAATGCTGTGGTGTCAAAATGCCAGTTCTGAAATGAAATTGCTGATTAGGCAAATTGCAAATTTTCATAGCCTTGGTGACATCATCATCATCATCATCAAAGCAGCAGTCTTCATGCCGTTGGACATTTTCATTTCCACACGAGTATCACTTTACCTCTGCTAAATCTTCCCAATAACACTGCCAAAGTGTGACACACACCTATAGCTCGTTTGATTGGGAAAGAAGAAAAGTGATTTCTGCAGCTTTGGGTGCCCGACTGAAGAGCCTATTAGACTGTGGTTAGTGATGTTGGCACAGAAGACCTGCATTGTGCCGATCAGACCATCCCTCCCCCTTTTGACACAGTCTGTTTCCTGAGGAGCCCCTCTCTCCCATGTGGGCGCCAGTCAAACACGCTGGCCCCACATCACAGCATCTGCATCCTGTGCAATTTGTCATTGGCCCGTCTTTGCATTGCCATTGGCTGTTGCCGAGCAACCTGCCCGTCTCACAGACTATTTCCCATGATAAATTAGCTGGGCTGTTACTATGCCAACCGAATTTGTTACTTAATTAAACTGATTCAGATCACAATTGGCTGGAGGGGGTAAAGAAATGGGGCACACTTTGTAGCGGCACAGCCTGCTCTCACACGCCGGGCCACAGAGCCATGCAGACAAGGAAGCATATATATCATTAAGTCAGTTAATAGTCAATTTAATTGATCTCATGGAACTACTATAAAAAAAGAAAGAAAAAAAAAGTCTTATAAGAAAAATATGTGTATGTGTGTGTGTGTGTGTGTGTGTGTGTGTGTGTGTGTGTGTGTGCGTGTGTGTGTGCGTGTGTGTGTGCGTGCGTGTGTCTGTTGGTAAAAGGTCAAGATATTGATAAAAATATGGTTCATTGCTATTCAGGAAAACATGTTTTTACAGAGAAATAAAAGAGAAATAAAACTTATTTTTAATAAAACTTAAATTTATTATAAAGGCCATTTAAACTTCCTTTTCTTATTTGACCTATATCATCGTTATTACAGTTAGCTAAAACCATAATAACAAAACTTTAAAGAGTAGTAAGTATCGTATACTATATATATGTATATGTATAGATGCATATTTATACATTATATATTATTATATATTATTATATATTTATACATTATATATTATATGTATATTTATATATTATATCCAATAGTTTTATTTTAATTAATGCATGGTATTTTTATAACTTGTAATATTCATTTTAATGTTCTTTTTTAAATCTGTTCTGCTCACCAAGTCTGCATTTATTTGATCCAAGGCACCAAAAAATACTATATATATATATATATATATATATATATATATATATATATATATATATATATATATATATATATATATATATATATATATATATATATATATATATATATATATATACACACATATTATATATATACACACATATATATACATACATATATATATATATATATATATACACACATATATACACATATATACATAAATATATATAGTATATATATATACAGTTGAAGTCAGAATTATTAGCCCGCCTTTGAATTTTTTTTCTTTTTTAAATATTTCCCAAATGATGTTTAACAAAGCAAGGAAAGTAAAAACCATTAAAAAATAAACAAGGGGGTTAATAGTTCAGACTTCAACTGTGTATACATATACATATATATATATATATATATATATATATATATATATATATATATATATATATATATATATATATATATTTTTTTTTTTTTTTTCATTTATTTTCTTTTCAGCTTAGTCCCTTTATTAATCCGGGGTCGTCAAAGCGGAAAGAACCACCAACTTATCCAGCACATGTTTTACGCAGCAGATGCCCTTCCAGCCACAACCCATCTCTGGGAAGCATCCATACACACTCACTCACACTCATTCACTACGGACAATTTAGCCTTTCCAATTCACCTGTACCTCATGTCTTTGGACTGTTGGGGAAACTGGAGCACCCGGAGGAAACATGCAAACTCCACACAGAAACGCCAACTGACCCAGCCGAGGCTCGAACCAGCGATCTTCTTTCTTCTTGCTGTGAGGTGACAGCACTACTTACTGCACCACTGCGTCACCTATATATATATATATATATATATATATATATATATATATATATATATATATATATATATATATATATATATATATATATATATAGTAAAACATTATTTATTTTAATATATTTTAAAATACTTTTAAAAATACGTAGTTTAACAGACAATTAAAGTAACAAAAACAAAAACTAAGACTAAAATAAAATACAATTAATGAATGTTTAAATACTTACTAGACCTGTATAAAAATGTATGCAAAAATAAATTCATCCCAATTTAACATAAAACAGACAAAAAAAAACAAATTCAAACTATTAATAAAAATGGCAAGTTACTGAGTGATGCTCAATTAACACTGTTTAAAAATTAATTAACAAATAAAGATTGATTGTTGACTGACCGGTGTAATAAGTTTCATTAAATCATATTAAAAGTTATTTTTGACATGAATAAAACCAGTTAATTTAGATGGTACCACATGCCACGCATTTGAAGCTTACTTGCCAAAACATTTTTACTAAATGCTAAAAATCCGTCTAAATGTTGCAGTAGATTCTCAAAACCAATACTCAGTCTTTTTTCCACTGTCTTTTTATCACTTTATTGAGAAAGAAACACAACAGCAAAGCAATTTGGTTATGCGTCTGAGAGGGCAGAGGGAAGAATGGAGGCATGTAATCCCCTTAATTTGGAACATCACACCTTCAGCATTTGCCTGTATTGAAAGGGGGCTCTTATCCAATCCCACCTCTGTTTCTGGCTATTCTTATTTCCATACATCCTGACAAAACCATTTTGTCCCATCTGATTGGGTCTATTTGCATCAGACACCTTTTCTGCATATAGATTGATGGGTTTAATCAGTGAATCAGGGAGAGCGTTCAAACATCAATCACTGTCACCGCTGTCTTTCTGTCGCTCTGCAGCCAGGCCTTGATTTTCTGCTCAGATTCATACCAAACGCACGCAAATGTAACGAAGAACTAAGGAGAAACCATTTGAGAAGAGACCAATAACTTATCAGAGGCCTTCTCTCGCTCTTGGTCTGCCGCCCCTCTCGTTCAAGCCCTTCTAGTTTCACGTCAAGGCTAGTTTCACTCGCCGGTTTGCGGCGAGAGGAGAAAAGGACTGAAGCGAAGTCTCTCCACCTGTCTGTTCATTTGTGAAGAACACCCCAGATGGGTAACACCTCACCAAATCAAAATAGGGAAATAAATCAAGTGCTTCCTAAAAAAAAGACCGTTTCTGATTATCGAAAAAAAACAGATTTGCTTTTTCGCTTCAGTAGTTAATACAAATAGCTGACATCACTTGCTTTCCCAGGGCAGATCTCTAGAGGAAGGGATGCTAAATCCAGCAATGTGATCCCTCGAATGTGTAAAACAACACATTATGTCCTCATAAAAATAATATGAAGAAATTGGGCACAAGAGGCTGAGGTATTGAGAATAGGTCGCTGCTGAAAGGTGTTGAGGGAGGGAGTGACCAATTCAGGTGTGAAATAATCACAATAGAGCACTTACAGTATTAAGTGCCTTACTGCATTTATAAAACGGTTGCCACACAATCCAAATATTAAAGTGTTTGATTTCTAAATTAAAGGTGAATAATGCACGCCAGCAGGGTCACTCATAACTCAAATAAATATAAAATAAAGAAATAATGAATAGGCTTTGAAAAGCAAAGAATACAGTACTTGTTTGAACTGCAAAACAAAAACGGTTGTGAATCTCTGCACAACACTAATCAGGTTAAAAGGCTTTTGTTCCACAAATGAGCATTTACAGTAAACTGTTACAGTAGTAACAGTAACGACTGGCAGAAATGTGGGGTATGCATATTCAATTTTATTATAAATAATAAATATATTAAACTGTAATAAATATATATGGGGCGGCATGGTGGCTCACCTCACAGCAAGAAGGTCTCTGGTTTGAGTCCCAGCTGGGTCAGTTGGCAATTCTGTGTGGAGTTTGCATGTTCTCCCCGTGTTCACATAGGTGTGCTCTGGTTTCCCCCACAGTCCAAAGACGTGCACTATAAGTGAATTGAATAAACTAAATTGTCCGTAGTGTATGTGTATGAATGTGAGAGTGTATGGGTGTTTCCTAGTACTGGGTGGTAGCTGGAAGGGCATTCGCTGCGTAAAACATATCATTACCTTAGAATTATAAGGTTCTATCTGACATTTTTCAAAATTGAGTTATTGAAATATTCTTATTAAATGACAACTTATTTACATTATGGGATGTTTTTTTATAAGTTGTTTACATTTTAAGACTTTTTATTTAAAAAACAAATGTTACACACAGACTGTTTGCTATGGAAAGGGAAAACTTTGAAGCTCAATATCTCAAAATCATTCAGAACGCAAATAGAACCTTATAATTCCAAGGTGACGATATGCTGGATAAGTTGACGGATCATTCCGCTGTGGTGACCCCTGATGAATAAAGGAACTAAGCCAAAGGAAAATGAATGAATGAAATATGAACACTGTAAAAAAAATCCATAAATTGTTTTTATTAAAAAATGTTATTTATGCTTTTAAATTGCATTATGGCACTTTTAAATTGCATTATGGATCTTTCTTCCAACAATTTTTAACTTTGAAATGTTTTATGTTAGAAAAAATTACTTTAATAGTTTAAAGTGATATATTGTCTTGAATGTTAACATACAAAAACCTTATAACAAAACGTCCAGTACATTATCTGTTATTTTACAGACTTATTTCTCTATATTATTTATATTATTTATTACTAAAAAGTCAACCAAAGTCACTTTATTAAACTGTAAAGTTAAATTTTCAACATCAAAAGTCGACAGAGCAGATCTTTTTTTTGTACAATTTGACATGCATTTTTTTTTTTTTACAAAGCATTGTGTTCTGCATCCTGATTGGCTGTAGACCATTGTCCATCAATCTCCTTCGTGCCATGTCTCCTGTACAGTATAATGGATTCAGCTTGCCAGATTTAGATAAATCTTCGATCGCTAGCAGTGTGACTCTGAAATGCTTTACTGTATGTTTGCAAGTTTTCTTCCCAACAAACCCATAACGTCGACAAAACCTTCTGTAGCGGTAGCACCTAAAAGGCAGAGGAAGATGCTAACCATCGCAAAAAGTTGGACTTCTGGACATACTAAAGGAAGGTAGAAGTTACGCGGCTGTAGGGTGTCACTACGGAATAAATGAATCCTCGGTTCGTTACATTTGGTTTTACAGCCTTAAAACCCTCTAGAATGAATAAAAATCTAGAATAATAAAAAAAAATAAAGCAGACTACTTTGTGGATTTTGCCTATCGTGGGTTATTTTACGTAACTCCTGCGATTAATGAGGGACCACTGTACTTGCTAATAACAATATACAGTGTGTTGTGCATTTGTACTAAGTTTCTTTAGTATTTATGTCACAGAATACATAAATTAAGGCTACATTTTACATATTTGGCAGTGAGGTTGATAAACTTAAGGTTATCATTATCTACATTTTTTACGATGAGGATGTTTACAACACATGCTCCTGCCACTCAAGTCAAACGTTTATTTCCAAAAGACAAAGCTCATATTATTTTTAATTATTGTTCTGGTTTCAATTTAAAAGGGATAGAGTTGGAATCCTTACCCTTTTAAAAAGACTTTAATACTATATATATATATATATACATATATATATATATATACATATATATATATATATATATATATATATATATATATATACATATATATATATATATATATATACATATATATATATATATATATATATATATATATATATATATATATATATATATATATATATACATTATATATATATATATATATATATATACATTATATATATATATATATATATATATATATATATATATATATATATATATATATATATATATATATATATATATATATATATATATATAAATATAATATTTTTTACATGTCTCTGCCATTAGTTGGGCATTAAGCACCTATACCAACCCAAGCTCACCCATGTTTTTCAGTTGGTCACGGTTTCCCCCACAGTCCAAAGACATGCGGTTCAGGTGGCCTGTATAAGCTAAATTGGCTGTAGTGTATGAATACGAGAGTGTGTGGGTGTTTCCCAGTGCTGGCTTGTAGCTGGAAGAGAATCCGCTGTGTAAAACATTTACTGGATAAGTTGGCGGTTCATTCCGCTGTGGCGACACCTGATAAATAAAGGGACTAAGCCGAAGGAAAATGAATGAATGAAATATACATGTACACTGTAAAAATATGTTGAAATCCTTGCCCTTTTAAAAAGGTTTCAATAATATATATTTATTTTTTACATGTCTCTTGCAATGGTTGGGCATACAGCACCTAAAGAAACCCAAGCTCACCCATGTTTTTCAATTGGTCACGATGCTTTCCCGATCTCAAATAAGGTCTTGAGAAGGCCTCAAGAGACTCAGCAGTCACACATGCCTTTGCATCTTCTGCATGGTCTAGTCATCTGGCTCACCTTTGGCTCTCAGTGAATTAATCAAACTGCCCTTGGTCCTCTAATTGGATGACAGTCATTCTCCTGCCCCGTACATTGAAGGTGTGCGTATCCGAGGGGGAAGGTGGAGATTTCTATGTATCTTCATATATTCTGCGCACCTTTCACCTCATCTACGTCTCGACCACCCCCATCCTGACCCCTCATTTTTTACCCATCGCTTGCATTAGAGGTGGTGCTATATGGAAAGAGAACTGGTATCAGGTCATTAGGGCACCTTTTCCCCCTCACATGTGATTTTTCGTCTGTCTTAAGCACATGCAGGGACGTAGTCAAGGAGGTACACGTTGCATTCTGGGAGACGTGTGTGAGCGATACAGACTACCTGTCTTCCACACCAACGCCTTCCTCTCCGACAGCCATTTGCATCCCCTTAGAGGTCACACACTTGTCTGTGGAGGACGAATCGAAGACAAGCAGACAGATCACTTTCACTAACATAATCGTGTTTGTTATGGCTGAACGATTGAGACATATGCTTCCAAGATGCAAAATGGGATGCTCGTGTTTTATGCAGGGTACATTTGACGGAGTCTCTATCAAAATGAAAAAGACGATGGTGCCTACATTTCAGGATGTGGTATATTTGATGTATGTATATCCAGTGGCCCCAAAAGCCCACCGTGCATTAGCGCAGACTCCAGAACCACTATATGAGAATTAGCTCTTACCTTTATAGGAAAAATTGAGAGAGTTTCAAGAAGTCGGTTGCATAATGTCTAATCAAAACGCTGTATCTTTGATGTTGTTGTCCAATTCTAGTTGGCTCTGTCTGGTTGTGCTTTTGGCGTGAGATAAAATTTGATAAGTAATTGAATGTACTGAAACATTACATTTTCATCGTTAACACTAGAACTACAGCGGAGGTCATTTTAAGTATTTTTAATTTTTGCTATTTATTTAAGAATCATTTTTGCCATTTTTGCCGTTATTTGACAAGACAGTAAATGACAGGAAGTGAAGTGGGAGAGAGAGGGATTTAGGGTCGGTAAAGGTCCATGAGCTGAGATTAGAACTCGGGACGCCCAGAGCACTGTATGTCGGTGCACTAACCACTGGGCTATCAAGCCGACTAACTTTAGCAATTTAATAACTTTGTTGAAATAAAACACACATGTGTAGAATTCCCAGACTTTCCCTAAATATGTGTATATTTATTTCTAACATTGTTTTCTTATTAAAATTACAAAAAAAAAAACTATGGGTATTTCTACTTTAATATCATAGTGGTCAAAATGACAGCATACATTTCAGTGTCTGCTACTTGTCCCCATGACTTTATATATGTGTGCCTCTGTTGTACGGTCATCACGATGCTGGAATTTGGTACCGATCGATACAAATATTTTAAAAACATCCATTTCCCCTTTAACATTTTAGCGCTGTTGAGCACGTTATTAAAGACAGCTGATTCGCCACTGTGTTCACATGCTCAAAAGAAATGAGTGTGATTGGCCTTGAAGGTCTTTAGTTCACCGAACTCACCGCTGTTGAGTGTAACCACAGATACATGGACACTGGAGCATTTTAAAGCCACGATTCATTAGTGAATGGCCCGTATGTCAGCTTATAGACACATCAGCTGATCTCTGCAGCTTTAAAACACTCCAGTGTCCCTGTATCTGTGGTTACACTCAGTAAACAGTAGTGAGTTCGGTGAACTGATAACCTTCACGGCCAATCACAGTAATTTCTGTTGAGCATGAGAACACATTGGCAAATCAGCGCTGTTTAAGAACTTGCCCAACAGTGGTCAAATTTTAGCGGGAAGTGGACGTTTTTAAAATTTAAGTATTGACTGGTACCAAATTGCTGTATCGTGACAACCCTACTCTGTTGCCAAGCAACTTCCTGCTAACAAAAACATACATTTTAGTTATGTCTTTCAAAACAGCATATTGAGTGCTGCGAAAAAGCCTTCCGCCATGCTTGTGAAAGTGAAGATGAAAGTAAGGTGCAGACATTCATGGGTGGACTAGTAGCCCAGCTGTACTTTTATAGGCTGTATTACCAAATAGACTGTACTTTTAGGGTGATGATTTAATTAAATATGAAGACATACATTCAAAGCTTAATTTTAATATCTCAATAGAAACTTAACAAGCGACAGATTGGAAGTCATTCATTTCCAATAGAGAGCAGTCCGGGAGCTGCGTGGAGTTTTGATCATCTCTGTATGCGGAACATTTGACATCTAGATTGTATACGACCGGCTGCCCGGATGTGATGTATTCCAGTGTTGTCCAAGCAGGTCATACACGCGAGATAAGAAAGAGTAGTTTTTTTTTTTTTGTTTTTTGTTTTTTGTTATTTTTGGAACCAGAAAAAAAGTCTATATTAAAAAAAAAACATTTCTCTTCATACAGTATATGAGTAACAAAAAATTCTCCCCCATTTTTTCACCCACGGTGATTGCATGAAGAATAAAGGCCCTTGCTTTTGCACTTCTTTATTTCGGACACTGGGAGAATCAGCTTCTCTCCCATGATGCATCAAACAAAACTGAAAATTCGGTGCGATTGCCACAAGGGGGCGTATTCCGACAGTCATGTCCAAGTGTCGTGTGTAGTTAAAAGCGGCCTAAGACTTTAATTAAAATTAATTACTAAAATTAAGCTTTTTGCTAACAAATTTTATCAGCTTTTTATTAAGATGAAAATGAAAGATGAAAGTTGTATAATAATACTGATACTACTACTACTATTACTAATAATAATAATAATAATAATAATAATAATAATAATAATAATAATAATAATAATAATAATAGTGCAATGGGCCTGATGTTTCAGCACATGTGCAATCAAATGAATCATATAATTATGTGCTGTTTTGGGGGTACAGTTTGACATGGGTGGTGCTACGCAGAAGGTGGGATTTACATCCATCTTTGTCACTCTGGACAACCACATCTAATTATGTTCTGGTCTAGTCCTGGCCACAATGAGCCTGGATCCCAACCAGACCACACGGCACAGCATAAGACAAGCTACAAATAGTCAAGTACATGATAGTATTGCTTATTTTATGGTTGGTGGGAGCAACTCATTCATTTGGTAGAATAGAGGCATGTTTCTTGACTCTACCACAGATAAAATACACATTTCCTGTCTCGGTTCAAGGAGCCCGAGTGAAAGCTGTAAAACCTGACCACTACATGACCTGAATATGCATTTCAGATTTATGCCACTATTTGGAGGCTTTGTGGAATAAGAATGTGCCTGAAAGATTTTCACAGTTCAAGGCACTTACAGGCAAACGTGTCATCTGCAGTCGCATTGTGCAAGCGAACCTTAGAACAGCTTTCAGTGGCTAAAGCAAGGTGAGAGCGTTTTTAAGCATAAGATTGGCCACTTGAGAACAGCGACCTATAAATGATACACATCTGTAAATGGATGCAGCTCCTTTCCTTTTTATCCATGGGCCAAAATCTGAATAATTGAAAGGAGACACATCTTGTGTAAGTGTCTGGAATTTTAAACATTAATAGCGCTGCATTCCCTGGACAGCTCGGGCTACATTGAAACCACTAAATGATATGCAGTCATATGAGTTCTGCCATTTAGAGCACAAGAAAGCACTTCCCAAATTATTTAAATCACCAGAAAATATGTCATTGACCACATTCAGCCATGCAAAAAATATCACTGTGGTTAAAGGTGTGATTATACAAAACAGATCTGCAAACTTATTGTTTATAAGAATAACAACAGAAGAGGAAAACAAGCACCGTTTGACTAATTAACAGTGTTATGAGAATAATACAATCTATTCATAAATCACTTGAAGTGAGCGAAGGCGTAAAGCCTGGGACACACCAATGCGACATCAAAAAACTAGCAGCAATGAAAAATCAACTGTGTTGTCTCCTCATGTTGGTTCCATAGGGTCCCATTTGGACCTAAAATGCTGTGCGTGAATACTATAGACACATATATATGTATACACATATATGTATACACTTATATGTATACATTAAAAAAATGAAATTTACTGTTTAATATATATAAACTTTTTCATTTAACTAAAGTAGTCTGTTGGGGAAAATAGTGTGTGTTTAATCACATTAAGACAAATAGATTAGTTATTTGTGATAGATTATATATATATATATATATATATATATATATTGGGGGGGTCATTATCAAATGGTTGTCTAATTTCAATAATAATAAATGTATTTATAAATATGAATTGATCTTTTGAAAGCAGTTATTTTGAGCAAGAATGCCCAATGTTCTACTCCTATTCAAATTTTACATTGAAGGGTTCTTACAACGTATTTGCCCACCGATAACTATATTTGCTGCATATTCAAATACAATTTTCTTTAAAAAAAAATTTAAAATAAAATAAAAACCTGGTGAAAAAAAAATGCAAAACATGTTTATAGACACTATTAACAAGACATGTATGAAACTTATTTTTAAAAATGTGGGCACAAATGGGTTAAAGGGTTAAACAAACAACACACAGCACTACTACGATTACAGGAAAGTTTGCGCTGTTATAATTTACTTACATTTTAATACGTTTTGGTGCGATTATAACCAGCTATCAAAAAAAAAAACAAAAAAAAAAACAGCAACAACTGAAGGTTTTAAATGAAAAGCTGTGATGTAGCGGATGAGAGAATGAATTTTGGTGTGGCGCCCCACCATGGAAGAATGAATGTAGCAGAAACCATACATTCTGACTGGACATCTTCCAGATCAAGACATTTTTTTAACCCTACCGTACTGTGTCACAGTTGAAATAATGTGGAAGATGAAACTCTCGTCTTATAGAGAAAGATCAGGACAGTCTAGGAATTCCCTCCAGCTGTTCTCTGGGCATCCTTTAACCTGCAGGGCTTTTATTGATCGCTTTCTACAGACACAGATCGCCTGTCAGATGTTCATTCAGACTATCACAGAAAAACCTGACTCATGTATGACCTCAAGCAAGATATTCATTTTTTAAGATCGGGGTCTTTTGCAGCCATTAAACTACACTGGCCAGACCCAGTTAACAAAAGCCTGCTCTATTCCAAACATCGAGTTTTAAGACAGTTAAATATAAAATAAAATCTACCGCCACTGGTTTCTGGTTAACTGCCAGTCTTAGGCTGCCATAACGTATAGATCTCTGACGTAACAGTTTGGTTTTTTTTCCACCTCCCACTCTTATCTTAGTGGCCACGTCTGTCAGAGAGTTTTACTCAGCGTGATCAATATCACACCAGCAGCACTGCTGTTTAACGTCCTCTTGGTGGTTTTAGGCAGGTGTAGCTTTGTTAAGAGGGCCAGGTTCTCGAGCTCTCAATGCATTTGATGATCATGGCAAAACGCAACGAATGCTTTATCTGCAAGTGTCAGTTAGATAATAAAATTGCTAAATAAACTGGAATGAAATGCAGCTTGACGCAGAACAACCACAAAGAAAGGTTGCGCTCGGTTCCTGGTGTGGGCGCTGATCGAGGGGCCTATTTAATCAGAATTAGCAGGCTTTTTAACACAAGTACAACAACAAAAACCATCAACTGCCTCTGTTTTCCTCTCTCCTTGTGTTTTGCGACTTGCTGAAAGGGTTGTTGAGTCGCTCAGGAACTTGGTATCAGTCTTTTGCATAATGTGTTCACCGGTGGTCTACAAACAGGAGGCAATAATGCAGCGCTTTTCTGAAAGCTTATCATTTGTGGTTTGTGGCCAAAGACACATTCAGTCATCAAGAGCACGATGGTCATGGAGGATGTTCAACAGTCATTTCCTCTGCTTAATTAGTATTGAAATACTCCTAGGTTCACTATGAAATCTGTCAGATGGAAAAAAAAGTCTATATAGGGTATTAGATTAAAAAAAATAAAAGGTTATCAGATCAAAAATATAAATGAATGACTCAAACCATTGACAGAATTTGTTCTTGTAAGCATGACAGATTTGCTTCTGAATGGATTTTTTAATCAAACCACTATTTAAATAATAATCCAAACTTAATAGAGGAACTATGACGTCACCTTGTAGGCTAATCGGCTGCTAGCATAAAACTGGTTCCCTCGATAAAATCCCTATAGGATTTTCCCATAGGCTTTTCGAAGACTGCCTATAAAAATCTCTGTGTTCAAACAGAGTTCATTACACTTACACGTTTTGTCCAGCCGGATAATCCTCACACGGAAATACAAATTTTAGCACTTTTGGATCTTAAATGCAAACGCAAGAATTAAAAAAGCTAACATTAGGCTATAAGTGGACTACACTGCCCCGAGGGGACCTCCAGGAACGAGATTGGTGACCCCTGGTATATTCTAAACAAATAAATACTGTAGACCTACGTGCCTTTTGGATAGCTTTTTTTACATGGGAAATACATTTTTGTTTTGTTTTGTTTGTTTACACTTGTTGTAAAAGTTTTAAAACTGTATGTATTGTTTTTATTATTATTATTGTAGTGGTTGTTGTTAATGATTATTACTGTTGTCCTTTCTTGCTTGTTTACTGTCATTATTACTATCATAATATCACTAGCATTGTTGTCACTCCTTATATATGTTACTTGCTTCATTTAGTGACTGTCATTGTTCCTTTTGTATGTACTCTGACCTGTTTACCAAGTTACCTTTACATACACACACACACACAAACACACGCACCTGCCGGTATTTGACTGTATTGTTGTTGTTTTTTGTATTTTTGTTATTGTTTCATTTTCTTTGTATTTGTATCATCTCAAATTGTGTAGCTTTTGTATATTCTAATATATATATAAAAATTTATAAATAAAAATAATTAAATAAAAAATAAATAAAACTATGTATAAATGTGCCTACATAGTATTGTCATAAGACATGTTTAAATAAGTGTATCGCTCACATGCACACAGCCCGCTTACCTTAGTAATAGACGACAGAAATGAGGCGTGAGGGACAAGTCTATCAAATGCCTGCAAGTTTCATCAGAACAACATTCACAGAACAACATTCAATATTCTTTTTTTTGTCAGGGAGTACAGCGAAAGGCAGCCCATACAGTCCCATTTGTTTTAAATATTGCACTTATGACAGAGTTAAATGTGTTCAGATGAAGAAAAAACCCCTGAAAAATCAATTAATCACGTTAAAATGACAGTTAATATGTATGTATTTTTACACATTTATTCACACGTTTGCATTACTGAGAGCAGGAAAGAGACAGGCTGCACCGGTAAACAGTATCTTCATAATATTAATTATTTAAAATAAAGGATCAACAAATGAATCTGTCTTGACAGACTTTACAAGTGAAGGCATTATCTACACACAATATGAATTCTCAATACTACAAGAAAAATACTACAAACTATAAAACACTATTCATGAAAATACTTAAAGAACAGACAAATCCAAATGCCCAACGCAAGCGGGCTGCGTTCCAGACCAGCTCGATGACGTATAATGTCTTTGACACTGTCTGTTAGTCCCATTTAGCAACTTGTTAGCAACTGTCTTTTTAAAGAATCGTAACCAATTTAAAGAATCAAGAGTGTGATGTAACTGATGTGTTTTATGTTGTAGAATAAAACATGAAAGTTGTGTTAGCCACGAACCTTATTTAAGCGATTTTACTGAAATCCCACTAAAAACACCCATTGATTTTGGGACAAGGGAACCGGAACTGCTAAAATGCTAACTCGCTTTCGGGTTTTTGCATACAAATTGACGTCATAGTTCCTCCACCTATACAACAGTTAAT
The DNA here is from genome assembly GCF_903798145.1 of Danio aesculapii. Lineage (NCBI taxonomy): Eukaryota > Metazoa > Chordata > Actinopteri > Cypriniformes > Danionidae > Danio > Danio aesculapii. Next base: position 34,421,084 of record NC_079451.1, read on the forward strand.
TTCATGTTACTGCCCATATTCAGTGAGTCATTTTCAACCTCGGGTTCATGAAAAAATGAGTTTGTGATAAATTTTTTTGCTCAAATGATACTATGTCACTTCTTGCACATTTCACACCATCGACAACGTGAATCTTCTAGTGAGCCGTGCTACAAAGTGTGAACAATTTTGTCAGAAACCGATAAATGTGGCTGTGGCAACTTTTTACTGTACTACAAAATCACATGAATGACAAGCGGTACTTAAAGGTTAATGTTTTATCATGTTTAATAAATGATATACCACCTACACTAAACCAAGCCCTAATTCCTAGCCAATAGTGTTAAAGAAAAAAAATGTGTGATAAAAAAAAATCCATTTGCTGAAGAAACATGCTATTTTACACCGCAATGAGCTCTTTGAACTCTCATCTGAATGCTCTGCAATATCACCGAGCAAGCTTACTGTGTTTAAAAGTCATTCATGTGAAGACAGAAATGTGATGCAAACTGAAGTGAGTTATATGTGTAGGCATACATGCAATTCTACTATCATGGGTACAATATTTTGTACATTTTATTCCAACAATAAAAATTATGCCACAAATATGTAAAACCCATCAGTTAGTGTAAATTTAACAGGATTTTTGCTTGTTTGCTTGACAGACCTAGCAATAATACTGTAGCTAACTACACTAAATGCCTTCCATTCTATAAAAAGCACAGTTATTCAAAATATAGATCATTTAAAAAAGAAAATCAGTTATTAATTTAGTCATCCTCCGGTCATTAAGGATGATTTTGGCTGGAATAAGGACCTTACATACAATACATACAATATAATGCAATATAATATAATGTTCTCATATAGTCATTAACCACTGTTAACACACAACTTTGGACTTAAATTGTGCATTATTTAAAAATGTTGAACTTTAACTGATGAATGTTGTAAAATACTTATTTATTATGTTGGTAAATACTTTATCAAACATTCACTAATTACCATTTTTATACACTCACCGGCCACTTTATTAGGTACACCTTACTAGTACCGGGTTAGACCCTCTTTTGCGTTCAGAACTGCCTTAATCCTTCGCGGCATCTATTCAACAAGGTACCTCAGAGATTTGTCCATATTGACAGGATAGCATCATGCAGTTGCTGCAGATTTGTCAGCTGCACATCCATGATCTCCTGTTCCACCACATCCTAAAGGTGCTCTAATGGATGGACATCTGGTGACTGTGGAGGCCATTTGACTACAGTGAGCTCATTGTCATGTTCAAGAAACTAGTCTGAGATGATTCACGCTTTATTACATGTCACGTTATCCTGCTGGAAGAAGCCATCAGAAGATTGGTACACTGTGGTCATAAAGGGATGGATATGGTCAGAACCAATACTCAGGTAGGCTGTGGTGTTGGCACTTTGCTCAATTAGTACTAATGGGCCCAAAGTGTGCCAAGAAAATATCCACCCGGTGTGGTCTTCTGCTGCTGTAGCCCATTCACTTAAAGGTTTGACGTGTTGTGCATTCAGAGATGCTCTTCTGCATACCTCAGTTGTAATGAGTGGTTATTTGAGTTACTGTTGCCTTTCTCTCAGCTTTAACCAGTCTGGCCATTCTCCTCTGACCTCTGGCATCAACAAGACATTTGCGCCCACAGAACTGAAGCTCACTGGATATTTTCTCTTTTTCGGAGCATTCTCTGTAAACCCCAGAGATGGTTGTGCGTGAAAATCCCAGCAGATTAGCTGTTTCTGAAATACTCAGACCAGCCTGTCTAGCAAAAACAACCATGCCACGTTCAAAGTCACTTAAATCACCTTTCTTCCCCATTCTGATGCTCGGTTTGAACTGCAGCAGATCGTCTTGACATCGTCTACATGCCTAAATGCATTGAGTTGCTGTCATGTTATTGGCTTTTTAGAAATTTGCATTAAGCAGTTGGACAGGTGTACCTAAAAAAGTGGCCGGTGAGTGAATCTCTAATAATAGAAATACATTTTAATTAACTGATATTTTTACTTTAAAAGAGCTCAATGTACCATCACTACCAATAAGTATTAATATTGTGTTGCCTATATATGCTATATTCCACTTTTGATGTCCCAGCAGCCGTTGACTTGAATTTTATAAATCACCAAGGACCACTCTTTCAGCTAAAAGCCTTCGTAAATACCTTACTGTAGAAAAGAAATATCCCCTACATCTTAAGTGGCCTGAGGCTGAGCAAATTAACAGCAAATTTTGCATTTGTGGGTGAACTATCAGTTTAACACCAAAATGAACTAGCTGGAACCAAGACTATAGCTAAGCTTGTGACTGAGGAACTGTGTCTCACTTAATTGGCCTTTGGAATAGAAAAATGGACATCTCATGAGGCTCATTTTAATTTGCATAAATAATGTGGAGGTGATACCATCTGATTCTGCTGAGATCTGAATGCGTACGATATCGCTCAAACCAGCGAGTGCAAATAAAGCGGCAGATCTCGTCAGTTGAGAACCGTGGCACCGAACACGTCTAATGGCAGAGGGCAAATCACGGGCAGGACTTTCCCATGGCCTTTCAAATGATCAAGAGGAAGGAGGAACATTCTTCATAAAACTTCAGATACAAAAGACAAACTGTCTCTCACATGCCCCCTGAGACCGGAGAACATCATCTCTTGAATATTTCACGGCTGTATCAATGTCAGAGAACATTTCTTGCTGACTCCCTACAGCTCGGCGTTAATGAATATTAAGCGGGACATTTTCCTTTGGGTGAAAGGTCCCTTTATTTATTCTCTTTATTGTTTGAAAGCCATCCCTCATTCCATATTTCAGAGCCACAGCCTTTCCACTCATTTATTTGAGACCTGCAGATCTTTCGTTTGGGCAAACTTGCGCAAAATACTTCATGCGCTGACATTCGTTTTATAGCATGAAAGTCGTAGGAAAAAAAACATAGAGGAAAGGAGAATTGGCAAGTATCTGATTTGTTCATTGATTAATTAATGCTGTGAAAAGACTACAAATGTTCAACCAGTTTCACAGTGACAGTTCGGTCATGACGTCATTTTGTAGGCCAACCTGGAGGATTGCTTCGCTCTGGAATCTTAAATGGGTTTTTAGAATAGAAGTTATTTGGCTAAAATGCACCAAAATTTGGTGCACCAAATTTTCACCGTGAAAAATTATCAGCCGCAATTATCAAGCACAGTTTTCTGCTTTAAGGATATTCTGCTCATGTTCCCGTATGCTTGCCTATGCTTGACCACACATGCTCACCAAAAAAAAAAACACTCAAATAATTTCCCAACAGAAGGGATGTAACAAATCACCTTGAGTCGGTTAAAAATCAATTCAAATATGTGACGCTTCATTCATTCATTTTCTTTTCAGCTTAGTCCCTTTATTAATTCGCCACAGCGGAATGAACCGCCAACTTATCCAGCACATGTTTTACGCAGCGGATGCCCTTCCAGCCGCAACCCATCTCTGGGAAACATCTATACACATTCAATCACACTCATACACTACGGACAATTTAGCCTTCCCAATTCACCTGTACCGCATGTCTTTGGACTGTGGGGGAAACCGGAGCACCCGGAGGAAACCCACGCGATCGCAGGGAGAACATGCAAACTCCACACAGAAATGCCAACTGACCCAGCTGAGGCTCGAACCAGCGACCTTCTTGCTGTGAGGCGACAGCACTACCTACTGCGCCATGTGACGATTCAAATCGGTAGAAATGTTGAATGAATCGCAATACATGTTTTGAACAGAGGGGGTGCTGTGTTTACAGGCACAATCTCGCTTTACGTGCTTATCAGCAACGAGCAAGAGGTGGGGCAGCAGAGTAAAATGACAGCAGTGAAGCGTGTCATGTCAAATACTGCAAAAAGACATTTACTTACACTACCAGAACAACGAATACGATGCACATAAACTGTCAGCACAGTGGAAAAACTACTGCCACAGACGTCTATACACAAAAAAACTATTAAGAAGCCAAACCACGCCGACCGGATGATCTGCAGCTCTGCTTGCTCTGGCGAGTGCTACCGAGATCACACGGTGCATCTGTGTTTTCATACGTGAAAGTGTGAAAATGTTTTTTTCAGACTGAGAGAGAAAATTGTTCTGTTACAGAACAAGGTATTTAGACTACTTTTACCCCCTCCTTTTCAAATTAGTTTATGCTTATTTGAATAACTTGCTTATTATTATTGATATTATTGAATATTTAACAAGTGTTCAAGATGATCTTTTCTTAGGTGCTTAAGTGTATCACACTGATACTTATACTTAGATGCTCCGCTGGGTGAGGGAGGAGTGGGGGTTAGGACATTCAAAGGGCCCACAGTGTTTAGGGCCCCCAGAGATATTATTAGGGGCCCACCAGAACATTTTTGGTTTCAATTTCGGCACAGAATTTTCATTCTGGTGCATTCCTATTATTTTACAGTGCTCAGCATAACTGAGTAGATCCTATTTTGAAAATGAATATTTTTATCTATTTTCAGTAAATACAGGTAATATATTTTGATGCATTTGAACAAAACAGATGAAACAGATACATTTATTTAAATAACATTTTAGTCACCAAACATCTTTAGAAATAGAAATATAATACATTTAAAGTACTGAACAAACCAAAAAATTACAAACTACAAAATTTCAACAAAATTGTATATATTTTTTGTTTCTCATGATTTTTGCTCTTTTTTTAACATTTTTATTTAATCTTTTTTCCTAACATAAAAAGTTGGGCTACTAATTTTTGGACTTACTGCAAGATATTTTGTTAGATTAGCTCCAGATTTGGCTTCAGTAATAATCTAATGTACAGCTGAAGTCAGAATTATTAGCCCCCCTTTGAATTTTTTTTTTTTCTCATTTAAATATTTCCTTAATGACGTTTAACAGAGCAAGGAAATTTTCACAGTATGTCTGATAATATTTTTTCTTCTGGAGAAAGTCTTATTTGTTTTATTTTGGCTAGAATAAAAGCAGTTTTAAATTTTTTATGAACCATTTTAAGGTCAAAATTATTAGCCCCTTTAAGCTATTTTTTTTTTTCGCTAGTCTACAGAACAAACTATCATTATACAATAACTTGGCTAATTACCCTAACCGGACTAGTTAACCTAATTAACCAAGTCAAGCCCTTAAATGGCATTTTAAGCTGTATAGAAGTGTCTTGTAAAAGGTTTAGAAAAAATTTATTTACTGTCATCATGGCAAAGATAAAATAAATCAGTTATAAGAAATGAGTTATTAAAACTATTATGTTTAGAAATGTGATGAAAAAAATATTCTCTCCATTCAACAGAAATTGGGGAAAAAAATTAAAAAAGGGGGCTAATAATTCTGACTTCAACTGTATATGCAGACATATAATATTGTAAAGCATCCTATAGAAAATATCATTTAACAAACAATTTAAATGAGATATTTGTGAGGGGTGTACTCATATAAGCTGAACACTGTACATTTAGATTTTATTGCATTTCACTGAATTTAATGAATGAGTCGCTACTAGATTTTTTGTTGTTGTTGTTTAAGTGTTTTAGTGTCACATGATCCCTAAACTAATATTTTGGTGCAGAAGAAACATCTTATTTTTATCGATGTTGAAAATGTAAGAAAAACAAACGGTTAAAAGCCATTGTGCCACATTCTTATATGTGGAGACAATTAGAATTTTTTATTATTGATGAAGGGGGAAAGATCAAGACAGCAGCAATTATTTGAAATTCATTCATTTAATTTCTTTCACAAAAATCCAGACCTCAAACTTTTGAAGATTAAAGATGTCATTTCCTGTCATAGAAAAGTACTAAGAGATCAGGTGAAGTTTATATCTCTTTTCGATTTACTGTCATATTTATGAATTTACTACATATAAATAAACATATCCCCAGACTGAACTGGCCAAATATTAAAGAAGTGCTTATCGATTTCCTCAGCGTTATCCAGCCACTGGTTCCTTCTGTCTTTGGGAATTGAGCCACATATTTAAAGCACGGAACATCTCTGGCTGAAATGCTCTAATGATTTCCAGGCCCTGGGAGCTTATGGAATTTAATTTCTTGACACAAATATCAGCATCAGAAAAGGAAATTAAAGTTATCATTACTGTCAGGACATTATCACAGCCTCACTTAACCTGCCATTCTGTGAAATGAATTATTTATGTTCCTTCTCTTTTATTTGGAGATGGGAGGGCGCCGAATATTTCAGTCTGCTACAATATAGGGAGCTGCTATTAAGAAAAAATGTAACTTTCGGAAACATTTGAACTGTCATGTTTAAATAATTCTCCACTAAAATTGACAACTGGCATATTAACACAATTGCTAGAATAGTCAGGGTGTACGGTTGGCATAAAAAAGGAGGTAATATAATATATTCTGCAATGAATTCTAATATATTCTGCTCATTGATACATCTTTAAAGGGATAGTTCCCTCAAAAATGAAATTCTGCAATCGTTTACTCAGCAGCGTGACACGTTAAAGTTGTATCTGTCCAGTCTGAGCCTTTCCAAACACTGTAAATGAATGGTGAACTCGGCTGTCATGGAAGATGAACAATAAACGTGTTGGGCACGTTCCTTTAAAAGGGTAATTAGTTATAGTTACTTCTCACTAATAGTAACTGAGTTAGTAACTAAGTTACATAATTATTAAAGTAACTAATTACCAGGGAAAGTAATTATTGTGTTACTTTAAAAAAATCTAATTTGTCAAATGACTATAAAATAAATATAAAACACTAATCTACACTATTGTAATGTTGTTGTGAGACAATGTGAGAGACAACAGCAGCATGTCCTCAACTACGTATATATCTAGATACTAAATCGTTTAATTCTGTCCGAGTAAAGAGTTTGCGGTGGAGAAAAATTCTGTTTACTTTGATGTTGTGGCTTTGTCTCCTCCTTTGGTAGCAGAGCTCACGTTATCACCTGCACAGCCAGTAATTTCGTAGTGGCATGTGACGACGTGAGACGCTTCATTTGATTAGAATTACTCGTCACTGACGCAGAAAGATTCTTTTTTTTTTTTTCTGGGCATAAGTTGCGCGATACATACAAATTCCTGCTTTTCACCTCAACAAGAGAAAAAAGTAGTACTTATATTTCCAGTTTGCAAACGCTACCTTTCAACTTGTTGAATTTTTCATCGTCCTGATCGCTGGTATGTGCGATCTGGCTGTGTTTTTTTCTGTAAAACGAACGCTACAGGATGGTATGACGCCGCAGACAGCTTCAATTCAGTTATGTGCTACTGCAGACCACTTACCTCCGTATGGACATTTTTTTCAGTGTTGCCCAGTAGCTTGCCATGTCATCTGGTGGACTTCAGCATCGGGGTTCAAGTCCAGCAAAGAACGGTTCCAGAAACCAGGTAAAACAAAAGCAAAATTAAATAATAAATAAAATAAATAGATAAATAGATAACTGGGCAACATAGGGGCGCAGTGGGTAGCACGATCGCCTCACAGCAAGAAGGTCGCTGGTTCAAGCCTTGGCTGGGTCAGTTGGCATTTCTGTGTGGAGTTTGCATGTTCTCCCCATGTTCGCATGGGTTTCCTCCGGGTTCCCCGGTTTCCCCACAAGTGCAAAGATGTGCTGTAGGTGAACTGGGCAAGCTCAATTGGCCATAGTGTATGTGTGTGATTGAGTGTGTATGGATGTTTTCCAGTGATGGATTGCATCCACTGCATAAAATATATGCTAGATAAGTTGGTAGTTCATTGCGCAGTCCTGACCCCAGATTAATAAAGGGACTAAGCCGAAAAGAAGATGATTGAATGACTGAATAAATATCTGAGATTGTTGTTAAAAATTAAAACATAAAAACCATGCAGCGGCGACAGCTTTTCTTTTTCTTGATTAGCTTTTGGAAACACTATTGGTTGGGTTTAGGGAACGAAGTGGGTGGGTCAGTCAGTCAACAGCAAGCTGGTTGGCTGAAGTGTATGTTATTGCAGCCTCTGGTGTATTAACCCAAAAAAGAGGATATGCAAACAAAATCTGTGACTGAAATTTGAGACTATCAAAAAGTGTACACAGCGGCCTCTGGTGGATTCGCGAAAACAAAATCTGAAAGCAGATGTACTGTAGCTCCGAGTACATAATTTGAGAATCTTCAGAAATGTAGACCTGGGTACATATCTGCAATAGGCCTGGGTTGCTTTCTTCACTTCCTGGTCACATGGAATTCCTTTATGGCAGGCATTTCAGAGGGTGTCTTGTTTAATTTGCCCGTCTTTTAACAATCCAATCGATTCCCAAAGAACTTAATCATGCACCGCCCTAAATGTTTTCTCTTTTCAGGACTGTTTCAAGTAGATGTACATCACGATAGTAAAAAAAAAACAAACGAAAATCTTAACTTCCGTTTCATGACGACTTGAAGAGAACTGATTGTTTTTTACAGTATTAACACTAAATTCTACAATTCCTGTTTACCTACAGCAAGATTCCAGCTTCTGTGTTTCAGTCATTTTGTCTTTTATTGTACATGCTCTGTTTTCTGACAGGTCTTATTTTCAGTATTGAGGGGTTCAAGCACAGCAATGTGTGATTACAGCATTTGAGTGTCATTCGACATCTGGAGAATCCAGACATCTGTGTGGATGAGTGACTCTATTCCTCTCTGCCTCTGCACACTCACACACATATGGTATCTGAGAAGCTTCAAAAACATGTTAGTCTGCTCCTCTCGGAATCCAATCACACATCTCCGCTTCCTGAAGACCTTCACTTCCACATATGCTAGTTAGAAGTCTAACAAGACTGCAGTCGCTTATGGTAATAGACAAACCAAACATTAATGTCCATAGAAAAGAAAAACTGTGGATACAAAGAGGTTTTAACTATTTTTTTATTTACACGGATACGCACTGAACAGTTGGACTTTAATATACAACGATGCTTTGAGAAAAAGAAATTGATAATCCCTTACAACCTGAGTCAGCAGTTTCATAAGATAACTCAAAGAGTGTTCAGGTTTAGACAGAGACAGACAGAAGCAACAAGGATGGAAAAAAAAAGATAAATGTACAGTATAGATAATGTGGAAATAGCATGATAATGATAATAGCATGATAGAGGGGTAAACAAAGGAAGGATGGCAGGATTTATAAAATATTAAAGCATCAAATAGAATGACACTTTAGATAAAGCTTTTCGATAAAAGTGACAGGAAGGAAAGAATGAAGGAAGGATGGATGGATGGATGGAAAGATAAATGTTCAGTATAGATAATGTGACAGTGTCAAATAGAATGACTGTTTGGATAAAAGTGGATGGATAAACGTGGATGGTCGGATGGACAGATGGACGTACAGATGGTTGAATAGAGAGAAATCAATGGATGAATAAAAATATAAATGTATAGTGTAGAGTGACACAGTGGCTCAGTGGTTAGCACTTACACCTCACAGCAGGAAGGTTGCTGGTTCAAGTCCCAGCCGGGTCAGTTGGTATTTCTGTGTGGAGCTTGCATGTTCTCCCCGTGTTCGCATGGGTTTCCTACAGGTGCTCTGGTTTCATAAGTATTCACAGTCACATAAGTATTCATGTACATAAGAATTCACAGCCTTTGCCGTGAAGCACTAAATTGAGGTACATTCTGTTTCCACTGATCATTCTTGAGATGCTTCAGCAGCTTAATTGGAGTTCACCTAAGGTCAATTCAGTTGATTGGACATGATTTGAAAAGGCATACACCTGTCTATATAAGGTCTCAGGGTTGATAGTGCATGTCAAAGCAAAAACCAAGCATGAAGAAAAAGGAATTGTCTGTAGACCTCCGAGACAGGATTGTCTTGAGGCACAAGGCTGCTCTGAAAGTTCCAATGAGCACAGTGGCTTTTATCATCCGTAAGTGGAAGATGTTTGGAACCACCAGGAATCTTCCTACAGCTGGCCGGCTATCTAAGCTGAGTGATCGGGGGAGAAGGGCCTTAGTCAGGGAGATGATCAATAACCTGATGGTCACTCTGTCTGAGCTTCAGCGTCCTTCTGTAGAGAGAGGTGAACCTTACAGAAGAACAACCATCTGTGCAGCAATCCACCAATAAGGCCTGTATGGTACAGTGGCCAGATGAAAGCCACTCACTTGGAATTTGCCAAAAGGCATCTGAAGGACTCTCAGACCATAAGAAACAAAATTCTCTGGTCAGACTGGGGCGAGGGTTAATCTTCCAGCAGAACAATGACCCAAAGCACACTGCCAAAATATCAATGGAGTGGCTTCACAACAACTCGGTGAATGTCCTTGAGTGGCCCAGACAGAGCCCAGACCTAAATCCTATTGAACATCTCTGGAGAGATCTGAAAATGCCTGTACACTGTCACTTTCCATCCAACCTGATAGACCTTGAGAGGTACTGCAAAGAGGATTGGGCAAAAATTCCAAAAGGCAGGTGTGCCAAGCTTGTGGCATCATATTCAAAAAGACTTGAGGCTGAAATTGTTGCCAAAGGTGAATCAACAAAGTATTGAGCAGACTGTGAATACTTATGTACATGTGATTTTTCAGGTTTTTTATTTTTAATAAATTTGCAACAATTTCAAAAAATCTTTTTTTTACATTGTCATTATGGGGTATTGTGTGTAGAATGTTGAGAAAATAAATAAATTTAATCCATTTTGAAATAAGGCTGTAACATAAAAAATGTGAAAAAAAGGGAAGCGCTATAAATACTTTCCGGATGCACTGTATAGTATAGAGATTGTGACAGAATAAGGGTTAAACATGATGATAGATCGATAGGGAGAGACGAATGGATAGACGGACAGACGGATGGAGAGGGATGGATGGATGAATGGACAGATGGAGAACGATAGATGGACGGATGGACTGGTGGGATGGATAGACGAATGGAGATGGATGGAAATGGATGGATTGGTGGAATGGATAGACAAATGGAGACAGATGGACGGATGGATGGATGGATGGGATGGATAGAAGAAATGAGAGAAAAGGATGGATGATGGATAGATGGATGGATGGATGGATGGATGGATGGATGGGAAGGGTAGACGAATGGAGAGAAATTGATGGATGGATGGATGGATGATGGATAGATGGATGAATGGATAGACGGATGAATGTAAATGGATGGATGGATGAATGGATAGATGGATGGATGGATGGATGGATGGATTGGTGGGAAGGATAGACTAATGGAGAAAAATTGATAGATGGATGGATGGATGGATGGATGGATGGATGGATGGATGGATAGATAGATTGGTGGGAAGGATAGACTAATGGAGATAAATTGATAGATGGATGGATGGATGGATGGATGGATGGATGGATGGATGGATGTAAATGGATAGACGAATGAACGTAAATGGATGGATGGATGAATGGATAGATGGAAAGATAAACGTAAACAGTATAGATAATGTGAAAGAATGCTATATAAACATGATAGATGGGCAAACAATGGATAGATGGATGGATTTGTAAAATATTAAAGCGTCAAATAGAATGAAGCTTTAAATAAAGTGTTTAAATAAAAGTGACAGAGCAACAATGGATGGATGAATGCATACATAGGTGAATGGATGGATGGAGTGAAAAAAAATAGGCCTGATCTGCTCTCAAAGCAAAAAAAGAATGAACGGCAAAAAGCAAAAATCAATTAACACTAGCCAAGAGTGGATCATTATAGTATATCACATGCAATAACCTGAATGATAGAATAATAAAGAGCAATTTATTTAGAATTAGGCCAGAGCGATTCCAGCAGGAGAAGATGGATGTGTGGAGATAGACAGATCTAATTAGCCTTGTACTAAGTCCCAGTGCAGTTCTCATAGTCTTCTCTAGCCGGTCTCTACAGCGGCATAGCTCTGCTAATCCATGTCCACTGCTTAATGACTGCAAATCGCTGATATCTGTAGCTGATGAAATGCTGAGAAGATTAATCTCACATCCCTTTTCACCACAAAACGCATAACCTTGAAAGAATGAACTACTGTATATTTTCCCTCTAATGTGTCAGGAAATTGATTTTCGCAATTATATTTAATAAGTTCAGTCGGTGTTTGTTTTTTCATCATTCACTCATTTGGCCAGCTAGCATGCATGCACAGCTCTACCGTGAGTTCTAAACATTATATACTGTTAACTTTTAGTTTTACAGCAGCAAATGTAAAGGCATTTAATAGTAAAATAAAAAAGGATTCACACAATGCAAGCAAGTTTGAGGAAATGTGGGTGAAGCATAACTGGCAAATTAATCTCAACCTTTAGAAAGGGGGAAATGGCAAAAGGGGCCGCTGAAGGGAGGGTAAATGCCCCTCTGGACGCCTGCCAACTGCTGCCATCTTAGAATTTACATCTGTTTACTTTGCAGCTTAAACCCACTCATTTCTCCACAGCTGAGATTTGCTGACCCATGCATCCAGCCCTCTTGCCTGAAATGAATCTCTCTCACACATGAACACACACACACACACAATATTTTGTTGTATTATTTAGAAACAACAATTGGTACACTCAAAAAGACACAAAAACAATTATTGGGTTTTGTTGCGTCAACTTAATTGTTATATGTTCGATCCACTTAAATTTATCAAATATGAATAACATTAAAACATTAATAAGATAACTTAGTTCCTTAATTTTTTTACAGTGTAAATCAGGGTTAGTTGTCACATACATGATTCACATATGATTGTCTCAAGGAGTGTAACTACAAGGTTTGGAACAATATCAGTGGTATAGGTGACAGTGCTAACCACTGAGTAGGGATGCAACCATTATAGAGTTTGGTAGTACATCTAATTATTTTTAAGTGTTATTTATTGCTGCTCAGTAACTTAATAATCCAGCACAAAATATTAATAAAAAACAAATAACAGTCCATTTCTTTGGATTTTGGGCATTTAAACAGAAGTAATAATTTTACACTGAAATTAAATGACAGAATGAATAAATAAATAAATAAAAATAAGAATGAATTAAAAAATAGTATTTGTCTAATGTAAATCTAAGCATTATGTTAGCGAAGCATTTCCCTTTTAAAGAGAACAGTCAAAGGCTGCTGAAGCTCTGTCTAAAAGGCACTTTTGATGAAATAGATCAACTTGATGAATATCCTAACTTGTTTTCAATTTTCATTTTGTATTTTTTTCTCTCTTTGGAGTAGAAATATGTCTATTCCATACAAAGTATAAAGCAGAACGGTCAGTTCTTGTCATGTGACTCTCGTGATTTTCAACTAGGGGCGCCTGGAAAGCGTAAGCATGGCGTACCGCATGCACACCGCGTCAAAGACTATAGAATACACAAGACATGTCACTCTTATCTTTTTGAATTGGGAAAAGTTTAACGTTAATATGGTGAATAAAGTCCCGCCTACAGGTACAAGAGCCAATCATCGATCGATATATATTACGACAAGCGTAAGCATGCCGTACCGCATGCACACCGCGTCAAAGACTATAGAATACACAAGACACGTCACTTATCTTTTTGAATGGGGAAAAGTGTAACGTCAATATGGTAAATAAAGTCCCGCCTACAGGTACAAGAGCCAATCATCGATCGCTATATATTAAAAAAGCCTGCCTTCTAGTGCAGCAGTTTTGTTCCATGCAGAATCACGAAGTTGAGAAGCCTTTACGATTAATAAATGTGATGAATTTAAACGTGGTTAACAGTGAAATCGGCTAACCGTTGCATCCCTATAACTAAGCCACCCATTGGACACAATTGAAACAATATAATTTCTGAAAAAAATTTATAATTATTTACTCACAAGATATATTAAAGAAAAAACACACACACACATAGACAAAGACAATGTGTAACACAGAACGCATACTGTATGCTGCCATCTTGAAATAGTGACGGTTTTGTTTACCGCTGACTTTAACCGAATATGCAAAATAATGTCACATCATTTATTTACATTGTTAAAATGTATGTTTTACACTTTATTCTTAATTTGTGTTATATTTTAAGACTGCTATTGCTTTAAATGCAAAAAAGAAAATAAATTTATAGAGTAAAGTAACACCTGAGAATCCTAGTGATGCTTTAATTTCTGGAGAAGTGAAATGATCAATCTGTACAAGAAGCTAAATGTTATTTACAACATTATTACCTTTAATCCACAGCCTTGGCAAGTGGTCCTGAGTGCATTCAAAACATTCTGGAGCACGAGCTTCCCTGACACATAATGGATTAAGTGTAATAAGGTGTAAATAATGTTCAGTTATTGCAGAGATTGATCGTTTCACCAGGAACCACACATATTAATTCTGTTAACCTTGTATATGTTTTTTGACTTTCAAAGTGCAGATACCTACATTTTGAATCACCAAAGATGACATTCATAGATATATTTCATATATTCAAGTGTTCTTCTGAAGAAAAAATGTCAGAACAGGGTGAGTAAATTAACAGAAACTTTCCATTTCTGTGTGAACTATTCCTTTAACGACAGATTTCCATTGTGACAACATGTTCCGCTATTTTATGCATTTGATCTGCACCTTTAATTTCTGAGCAATCACTGCTTATCACTACATATTTGTAGAACTGTTTAAAATGTATGCCTGTTTGTAGAAACCAATCAATAATAACACTTGTTTTGAGTAATGCACACTGAAGCAAATATGTGACGATCAGACCTGGCTGCCCATGTATTAAAAAAAAGAAAAAAAGATATCAATATTCTTTTATTTACTTTTATTTTTGTTATTGCATTTATCAGTCTCAATAATTTGTTGTACCAGCCAAAAAGGTATTAATGCATCACTTTGAGAATACTATTTTGCAGCAGAAGCACATTACCTACAGGTTTTCACTTCATTACATTCTTATTAGAAGCTTGGGTAGGGACTGGACACACGAGCTGTCATGAAAGAGTGTTAGACCACAAGGGGGAGAAAAGGGCCGGCTGTTAGCCATCCTTCTCAGTTCCACCAGCGTCTCACACATGCTTAAACTTTACTGGAAAGACTCCACGGAGATTGGATTAAATATTATTGTAAAATCAGACTCTGCAGTAGCAGCCTCTTTTAAACAGGCGGACTGTCATTTCAGATAATCACTCAAAAATATTCAAACATCATTTGTTAAAATAAAATAAAATAAAATAAAATGAAATGAAATGAAATGAAATGAAATGAAATGAAATGAAATGAAATGAAATGAAATGAAATGAAATGAAATGAAATGAAATGAAATGAAATAAAATAAAATAAAATAAAATAAAGTAAAATAAAGTAAAATAAAATAAAATAAAATAAAATAAAATAAAATAAAATGGGAGCCTGGGCATTCTTTTCATTGGCAGCTAAGATGTGGAAATCTTTACCCTCTGATTTTCACAATGCAGAATGCCTGAGTATTTTTAAAACATCACATAAAAAACTTATTTGTTGGGTAGCTTTTGTTTGATTGTTAGATTTACTATTATTATTCATATCATTTCATGTGTTTTTAATAATTTTTAATATCGCATTTTTGTTTTTTTTTGCATTTATCCTTGTATCTTTTACTGCTGCACATTTTAAATGTCTGTAAAGTACCTTTAGACGCTACTTTTTAAAGGCGCTATATAAAAATAAAGTTCATTATAAAATAAAATAAAATAATATAGGAGATCAGGCACTCTCTTCATTGGTACCTAAATTCTGGAACTATTTAACCCCTGACACTCGCAGTGCAGAATCCCTGAGTATTTTTAAATCATCACTGAAAACTTACTTTTTTTAGGGTAGCTTTTATTTGATTTTAGATCTGTTATTATTCCTATTATTTCATGTGTTTTTATTTATTTTTACTATTGCATTTTTTTGCATTTATCCTTGTATGTATCCTTCGCTGCTGCACATTTTAAACGTCTGTAAAGTACCTTAAGATACTACTTTTAAAGGCGCAATACAAAAATTAAGTTTATTATTATAATTCATTCATTTTCTTTTCGGCTTAGTCCCTTTTATTTTTTCTGCTGCACATTTTAAATGTCTGTAAGGTGCCTTGAGATGCTACATTTAAAGGCGCTATATAAAAATAAATTTGATTATTATAACATAAGATAAAATAAAATAAAATGAAAAAGTAAAGTAAATGTAAAATAATAAAATAAAATAAAATTTTATCAGGACAAATATATATCTGAAACTGTTAAAGTCAACAAATCAATCAACACATTGATATGCAGTTGCTGGTCCTAAAATCTGGAACACTCTACCAATTCACATTAGACTTTTCCCCTCCATTTCTATGTTTAAGTCTGTTTTAACGACTTAAAACTATCTATTTTCTCTCACTTTTAATTCTCCTTGATCACTGTTTTATTGCTTTTATTTGTTAAATGTTTCTTTTATATAATGCTTTTTGTCTTTATTACTCCTATGTACAGCACTTTAATCAACTTTGTTTTTTTTAAATGTGCTTTAAAAATAAAAATTGTATTGTAACACATAAATAAACACATAAAAATCAAAATTTATTTCACGTACCATGATAAGAATAAGATTCTAAATACTGGAATGAACAAACAAACGATTGCATAAAATTAATGCATATAAAAAAATTTTCAGAAAGAAAGAAAGAAAGAAAGAAAGAAAGAAAGAAAGAAAGAAAGAAAGAAAGAAAGAAAGAAAGAAAGAAAGAAAGAAAGAAAGAAAGAGAAAGAAAACTATAATAATACAACTCTGAAAAGTTCATTGTCTACAAAAAAAGCGATGTAAACTTAATAAACAGCTCTTGAATTGCGTAAGCTGTGACAAACATGGACACAACTGTGGAAACCAGCTTGTGTTCTTTTCCAAGTGTTCACCTGATGCACTGATGCACTCTTTTGATTATCTGTCCCGATAATCCTCTTCATAGTTACAAAATTTGTGTTCAAATTTGCATTCGCCTAAAGCAAGAATCGCTTTTTTTTTCCAAATTGCCAAGACTTGTCTGCCAGGTTTTCAAAGTTCAATTTTCACACGGAGAGACACTGAACACACTTGCCGAGCATTTGAACTTCTCCTGCTACTCTAGAATGATTTAGCAGCTCCATCTGTAACTCAGTACGACCTTCAACTGTAGATCCAGCAGAGGCACAAAATGTGTCAAAGTCCCCTAAGAAGGCCCTCATTCTCCACCATATCACAGTATGATCTGAGATGATTATTCCTTAACTAACTCTCCTTTAATTAACTCCTGATTAGGTATTAATATCAGACTCCGGGTTGCATGCGAGCAGTTGATGCTTTTAATAAGTGGATTAGCACTAGTGTTTTTTTCGCTCTATGTCTTCACTCAAGCTACAATCTTCTCTCCCCTTGAGTCCTTGGCTCTTGGCCAGAAGAAATGTTCTGCTAACAAGTTTCTTCTTGTGGTCACAGGCGTAAGCTATGAGGTGTGAGGAGAGCTGCAGACTGTTTGTCCTACTGTGTTGTCTGTTTTAAAATTAATGGAATAAAAAGGCTAACTTTTTGAGGATCGGATCACAATAATTAGCCCGAGGGTTTGTAGAGGCGTCAAAGAGCTTTGAGTATTGATGTAATGCAGTGTTAGAGAAGCTACACTGTTATGGGCTCTTGGCAAGCAATAAACTATTCAATTATTTTGAAGGTAAAGTGTGTAAGTTTTGATTCTTATTCAGCAAAATATATATATATATATATATATATATATATATATATATATATATATATATATATATATATATATATATATATATATATATGCTGTTAGATGGGCTTTAATTCTTTTTGCCAATGAATTTTTTTAAACACTTCTGAATTCAAAACAGAATCCTGATGGAAATTATTCGGTTAATATGCACAAAATATACATTTCTAAAGTTCAAAAGTAAGATTGTTTGCTTATAAAGTATGAATTGATTTGATTAACAAAAATAGTAATAATGATAAATATTATTTTAATTGTAAATAAAATGTGATAGAATTTACTCTGAATTAAAAATACAAATTAAATCATTATTATTATTATTATTATTATTATTATTATTATTATTATTATTATTATTATTATTATTCAATCTTGAGGGTAAAATTGTGCTTTTTAATATTTTCTTGGAAACTGGTATTAGTTTTAGGATTCTCTAAAGGAAAAAAGCTAATAAGAAATTATTATATAATTTATTATAATAATATATTGTGGGAGATATATTGTGGGAGATATTGTGGGTGTGGGAGATTATAACAGCATTTACCCTAAATTGACTTATTCTGTAAGTCTCATTTGGTCAATAAATAATATTTACTAAACTTAAACTTAGTTACAATACAAACATAAAACTAAAGTAAATCTTGCTGATCTCACAGCATTTTCTAATGTATTAATTTAAATAAGTCTGCACCAATGTATTTATTAAAACAATCAATTTGAATGCACAAATGGTAAAACAAAAATCATTTAGAAAACAATTTAAAAAACAAACACAAAAATACAAATCATTTTAAAACAAGGGATTTTTTGGATTTTCTAGTTTCTGCTTAATAATAGTTAATAAATATATAATATATAATAAACTATAATCCAAAGACATGCAATATAGGTGAATTGGTTAAGCTAAATTGTCCGTAGTGTATGTGTGAATGAGTGTGTACAGATGTTTCCCAGTGATGGGTTTCAGCTGGAAAGGCATCCGCTGTGTAAAACATATGCTGAATAAGTTGCCAGTTCATTTCGCTGTGGTGACCATGGATTAATAAAGGGACTAAGCCGAAAAGAAAATGAATGAATGAATGAATAAATAAATGAACCTTACTGATCCCTAACAGCATTTTCTAATATACTTCTTTTAAATAAGTCCGAGCCAATGAATTTGTTAAAATAAACAATCAATTTGAATGCACAAATTGTTAAAAATAATTTAAATAAAAAATAATAATACAAATAATTTAAAAAGTTTTTTTTTTAGGAATGAGCTAGTGTTAATAAATATATAATATGCAATAAACTATAATAATAATAATTATAAAAAAACAAATAATTACTAGGGATGCACTGATAATGATACCAGTATTGGGTATCTGGTCGACATTTGGTTAAAATACTCGTACTCGTATCGTACATGAAATGCCGATGCCACGCACCGATATGACTCAACAGTATTTCACTACGTAGAAGTGATTTGTTGTTTGATGTATTAATGAATGTATTATATATTACAAGCTTAGTCATTATAAACAATCCGTTTACAAAATACATTATTAACGGATCTATAGGCTACTGAAGAATAAATCAAATATGCAATATGCACAGCACAAGGATAACTTATCCTTTAAATGTCCATGCTTAATAAGCTTAATAAAGGGTTATCAACAATGTGTGTATATTTTTGGCATGGAAAAGGCTTCTGTTACAGATGTTGGTGTTCATCCTTGCTACAGGCAAAAAATAAAACCTCCTTTCAAATGAATTGCACTTTTATTAAAACCAGATATAAAAAGTATCGGAATCACTACTCGGTATTGGCAAGTACACAAATTAAAATACTTGTACTGGTATCGGTTTATTAAAAAGTGGTATCGGTTCATCCCTAATAATTACTGTATGAATTGAAATGAATTACCTGTGTGGTTTAACCAAACCCCAGTATTCTGCAGTGGCTGCATATGTAAAAACAACGATGGAAAGCCAACAATATATTCCCACTATAGATGGATTTGACGAGCCATATTCCACAGAAAAGACGCAAACACATTATGCGTAATTTAATGCAAATAAGGTCCAAAACAGAAGTTCCCTCGTCTATACTGTATTTCTTTCCAGAGTTCATTAAACTTCACATTAGCCTTTAACTGACAATCATCAGCGTATCCTGAAAAGCAGATTTCTGGTACACAAGACATCGTATCCTCAAATTATACCCATACAGGCCTGGAAGAGATGGTGTTTGTACTTTCCGGGGGGAATAACCGGAGATAATAACGCCACTCATTTAAGGCCAACCCTGAAAAAAAAAAAAAAACCTCGACCAGTACCTGTCTCCCGAGTGTCATAAAGAGCCTTTCTTGTTCTGCCTGCATGTCAAAACTGGGGTTTGTCATTTGCACACAGCAGTCCTTAATTACAGGCTTTTAAGCCGCACTTCAGGACCACAAGCCTGTGAAAAGTTCTGAATTTCCTCTCTAGAGGGCTGACAGCAACTGCCGCTAAATGGGTGTAAAGCGACTAAAAAAAATTTCAACTCGGCCGACAAATTAGATATGTCTGCGCCGGCCACAGATGGGTGCCGTTAACCTGTCGGGACACAGTGTCACGACATTAACGCACATTGTCTGTGGCTCTCTGTCACCGCCGCGCACCTCAAGCGCTCGGCAGCCTTCATTTAAACTAATGTAATTAGGGGCTCTCTTTGTGCTGAGTGGGTTGAGTCACATGACATTCTTGCACATTTGCATAATTCTAGTTCAAAAAAGGAAAAAAAAAAAAGCACTTTATTCTGTTTGGGGGTCAGTTAAATAATCACATTTTAAAGAGTACTGCTTTATCATATGCTAATATTGAGACAACTGAAGCCAAGATATTGCGAAAACTTTTCAATTGTTAAAAAATGTACTTCAGACAAGCACTAAAACTACAAAAGAACGTCATAGAGTGTCTTTGTTACAGTGTAATTATATGTTTAACTGTAAAATTACTAGCCAAAGTTATTAGAACTAACAGATCTGAAAATATTTACCTGTTTTGCCCCTAAAATGTGATTTCATTCCATAATGCTCATGCAGACGGTTGCTCTACACTAAAAAATGGCGTTTGCTGTTTGTTCAAACTACTTACTGAAAATAAACTGAAATGACACACTTCTTGAGTTTTTTTGTTCAATCCACTTAAATTTGTAAGATTAATGAGGTAACTTAATTGCTTCATGTTGTCATGTTGTTTGGATTATGATGAAGGTTTGGGAATAACTGCATGTAATTGTACGAAATCTATTGTTATTGCTATAGTAAATACATGTGTAACAAGGACACCGTACACCAAAATGTTACCCATTTATTTTAGTATGGATGCAAGATATATTGGGGCCAATAAATACCATATCAGCCAATAAATACCATTGTAATAGTGTCATTATCAGTCCGATAACAAAATTAGGCCGATATCTGTAAGCCTTTAAATTATTATTATTTCCGCAAGTTGATCCACTTTAAATGCTTGCTGCCAGCCACTTTATTATTATTTTACTGGTATTTCAATTTTGGTTAACATTACACATTAACATTAACACTGTGTTTTTGGATAAGCTTTTAATTAACATCAGGGATGTTCAGCAATTATGATACATGTATTTCAAATATGTAATTTAGATACAGTATTTTGTCATTTGTATTTGACAGGTTTTATGAAAATGGCTCACTGTTTTGTATCAAAACTTTAGTGTCTTGCCTTTTTGTATTTCTAAAATACTGTAAAATACTTGTGGCCTTTGATTGGTGCTTTCTTGGTTATTTGCCAAGGCTTGAGATTTGACTAGAAAATAGATTAATATTGAAGAAGTTGATCAATGCTTGGAGTATGGATGGAAATTATGCAACGATATGAAACGACAGGAAAAAAAAGACAAACCACATAAAGTCCTACAAACTTACAAAACTTAATTGGGTATTTTAAATGCCAGTAGCTGATCTGCAGGTACTCTATATAGTTAATTACAAACTTACTTAACATACTGTGGTTAATCAGTAGGAGACAAAATATTTAATAATACTCCCGTCTACAGCCTAGTCAAAAACTTCCAGCTCCCAGCTATTTTTTTTTAGATATCTTGTTTTATATTGTGTATTGAGCACAATTGCAAAAAATAAAAATAAAACCAGAATTATGGATATAGTTTTCAGAAATCGTGATTTTTCATTGAGTATTAAAGATTTCAATTGCAAAAATTTTGAAACATAAGACTTTTAAGAGATGGTGGCAATTTTCACAATCAAGACATTTAGTACGGTATTCAAACTCATTATCTGCATTAAATGGTTTTTACAGTGATTAGGAAATCATCTTCAAGACAGGATGTTCTGTATGAAATTTGTACAAAATCTATATTAAAATCAAAGAAAAACACAAGCTACATTTTTATGAATACCTCCTCATGAATAGTAGAGGTGATTGAGGTGCAGAGAAGTTGACTTAAATTTGCTCAGAGAAAGGCTGTTGTTATCAATCATAGTTTACTTCACGAAGTCAGTTTAATGGTGAAGAGATTGATCGAATATGCCTATTAATAGAAGGTTTGCAAAGAAATGTCATGCTCCCTTGTAAAAACATTTTACAAAAATACAGTATTTTATTTTGATACATTTTTGGCTGCTGTATTTTGTAGTTTATTATGATACACTTAAAATTGAGGTATTTGGTATTTATTTTAAAATACATTACAGTGTACCCTGATTAACAGTATGATGAGCTGGTTTTACATTTGGTGTTATTTGTACTTGGATTTTAACCTGTTTTGATATATGATTTCTTATACTGTAAAGCACTTTGTGACTTCTTGTTTGTGAAAGGTGCTATATAAATACATTTTCACGGTAACACTTTACAATAAGGTTCATTAGTTAATGCATTTACTAACATGAACTAATCATGAACAACACTTGTACAGCATTTATTAATCATACTTAAACATTTACTAATGCATTATTAACATGCAAGTCCAGGCTTGTTAACATTAGTTAATGCGCCGTAAGTTAACATGAACTAACAATGATCAACTGTATTTTCATTAACTAACGTTAACTAACATGTTAGTAAATGCATTAATTAACATTAACTAATGAACCTTATTGTAAAGTGTAACCATTTTTACTTTATTTGGGGATTTTGTTGCTTTATGCATTCTTTTTTTATTTTGTCAGACAGTGGAAGAACAGTTGATTAATAGTTAAAACTTCTGAAATTTAAAAATATAATCATTGATTACTGTGTGTTTGCCTTTTGTTTCTGCAATAATCCAGAAAACAAATTATATTTATATTTATCAGCTCATATGTTGGCTATTAATATATCAGCCTCAACATCTAAAGAGTTATGGGTCATCATCAGTATAGGTCACAAATTCCATATCAATGCATCTTTATTTTGTCCCTATAGCAATACTTTACTTGGTAAATGTAGTCAGCATGTAACACTGTGAAACACATATACAGGCCTCAAGGTAGTGCGGCATGAACAGACAATCTGGTGTTTAGCTCAAAACGCCCATTCACATGAGAAACCAGATATTTCACAGCACAGGATGAAGTCAAATCCTCGACAATCTCCACTGGAAGAGCCATTTGCACTGAAACCGTACCTCAAGTGTTTGACCCAGATTTGGCAACAGACAAGTTTAGAGTGACCCTGTGACACCCAACAGCCTACGAGTGTGTTCAGATGCTTTTGTGTTCCTGATAACACTCTCTTCCATATTCCCTTTCAGGTTTCTTGTTGTGAAATCTGAAAACATATTTTCGTGTCCCTGTAAACTCACCAGTGTTTACTTCATCCATGTGGGCTGCATCACACAAAATGCATTAAATGTTTTGTGTTTGTGTGCGTGTTATACAGCTCAAAAGTTTCTTCTGTTTTCCTAAAACTCAGCAGATGCACTCAAGCAAAAAAAAAAAAAACTGTTTACACCTGAATCATGAACTAACTTTATTCTTTATTTTGTACTGTCCATTGAGTTCAACTTATAATGCTCTGACTTTTGCATCAAAAAAAGATATAATGAAGATGTAGTAGGCTATGTACAGCTCTGTGTCCACCAACATTGTAGAAATGCTGGGTTCCACACAATCCTTTTGTGTTGGGACAACATAAATGAATTAAGTTAACTTATTTGTTTTTTGAACATAAAACAATTAAGTTGTCCCAACGAAATCTCAAGAATTGTGTTGTTTCAGCTCATTTTAAATAATGAACAAGTTTGAACATCGACAAAAAATATTTTTTGAGTGAATGTAAACGTCTCTATATACAGTGCTCAGTATAAATACAGTGCTACATCCCTTTCGAAAATTAATATTTGCATCCATTTCTCAGTGAATATCGAAAATAACTTAAGTGCATTTAAACAAATTTATAGCTATTAAATTAAAAGTTTGGTTACTAACTTCTTACGGAATAAAATGATTATACATTTAAATTAGTTGTTGTAATTATTACCAAAAAAATTACTGCACATTAAAAAAATCTATTCGACCTCAATACGATTGACACACTGCCTCTTTGGTCAACTTTTATCCGTTATAAAACATCTTGAATCGAGTTCGGTTATTTCCGTTTTTCGCATCCGAAAGGCGTTTTGAGACATGTTTTGACAATTCATGGCCGCCATACAAGCAAAAAGACAAAATCGTCAAAGAAACTAATCTACTTGGTCTCGCAATACAAAGCCTTTTATGATCTGTTTGCATTTGTCTGTCTGTACCTTAGGCTACGTTCACACTGCAGCCAAATGTGGCCCGAATCTGAATCTTTTTTTTTCTTAATTAGTTTCAGTATTGGCTTTGGTACAGACTAATTAAATGTAAACAAATATAATACTGTAATGCATCCTATAGAAAATACAATTTTAATAGCTGAGCACTAAATGTTTGCCAGACTATACCCATCATAGAGAGACACTGATGTGATTTAGGAAAAAAAAAACGTACAAGTATCATCAATATATATATATATATATATTTAACAGATCCTTTTAACTCATCAATTGAAAACACCATTATAAAACTTGCTAAAAAGTTCTCAAAACAAACTCACTGGAAATACATGCTTCAGCAAAAGCTGCTGCTCTAAAATTATTTTCTGATGTCAAATGCTGTGTTTGGGAACAGAAAAGACTTTCAAGGGAATCAGGAAAATGTTTTAAAAAAAAAATAAATAAAAAAGTGGACAAAGGAGACTGATTATTCAAAGCGCACATAAGGTGTGCAAACATTGTGCATGTGGTTTGAAAACCATTACTGTGCTGATGAAGAAATCTGAGACACACGCTGAATACATACCTTAGCACACACATGAAAAACCCAAGTACACTTGGTCTTAATGGATGAAATAATTCAAGCAGGATTGTTTTTCCATCTATACTAAATTTCCTCACAAAAATTTAGCCATTCCCAGCGTGTCCTTTCCTTCATATCACGCTTGGTTTTGTTTTGCATAAATGTCAAACTTGCTGCTTGAAAGCATTTGCATTGATTTACATTGAGGTTTTAAACATGGCCATTATAAATCTGTCACCCTCAGGACACCCCTAGCCCGGCACTCATCCACCTATAACGTATTTGTTAAGAGCATTTTGGACGTAGGCCAGGAAAAGTCACTTCAGGATTATCTAAAGGTTTAGCAGGAGTGATGAGTGAATTCCGGCTTGAGCAGACATATCAGACTGCAGCTTTAATCTCCCGGCTCACGCTTATCTTTTTCTGCTTTCTTATTTATTTCCACAATATATAAACTAAACTATAATTAGCTGTGTATATACAGTTGAATTCAAAATGAATAGCGTTCTTGTAATTTTTTTTTCTTTCTTTCTCAAATATTTCCCAAATTATGTTTAATAGTTCAAGGAATTTTACACAGAATTTACTATAATATGATTTTCTTCTGGCTAGAATAAAAGCATGTTAATGTCATTAATATTAGCCCCTTAAAAAAAATCAAACAAACCATCATTATACAATGACTTTGCCTAATTGCCCTAACGTGCCTGATTAACCTAGTTAAGTCTTTAAATTGCTTTTAAAGCTGAATACTAGTATCTTGAAAAACATGTAGTCACCAAGGCAACGATAAAATAATCAGTTATTAGAAATGAGTTATTAAAACTATAAAGTTTAGAAATGTGTTGAAAAAAACTTTCCTTTAAACAAAATTTGGGGAGAAAAAATATACAAGTGGCTAATAATTCGGGCTTCAACTCTATACATGCAGCTACAGGGGAAAAACATGAACATTCTCATACCTTTACACAATGACGTAGACAAAAACAGAAAACATTTTCTCTGCATTTTAAAAGAGAGTTTCACTTTTACACAAAAACTTCGTAAAATTATCCACATTTACACATTAGGGGTGTCAAAATTAATCGTTTTTTCGATGCACTATGATGCATACATGGACTATTCGATATCAGTTCAGCAGTAAATCCTAACCGGTTATTACGTACTGATGTCATTTATCTCATATGCGATATGTCACGGTAGAATACTATGGCGAGGGAGGCGAGCACGAGTAATTAAAACACAGAAACTCTCCACAATACACTGCGTTTGTTTGCTGGACAGTCTTTCACTGACACTGAGGTTACAGCAGAAGCCCCTTTTTCCATGCTATGAAAAAAACTAAACTAAAATGTATTTGCTTTAATTGCTCTTGTTGTTCTGTGCATGTACTTGAGTTTTGTTTGATGCATTCAAAAAAGGGTATTTTCTTTGAGCAGGTAAAATTAAAGGTACAGTTCATTTATCTGACTACTTGTATTAAAGGACAAAATTGTATTACAAAAACATATAAAATGTATTTAAAAAGTATACATTTTAACACAATTATTCTTGTGCTGTGAAGTAAAATATACAATTATGTACGGAAAGCATCGTCAATGCACCGAGATATCAAATTAAAGCAAATTGGCGTTTTCAAAAATGTAGACTTTGTAAAACGTTTTCAGATTTATGCGTTTTCAGTCCCAAAAATCACATTGTAGAGTAAACGAAAAGACAAAATATATATAAAGTTTTTCATTTTTGGCTGAAAATGTGTAAACAGCCTCAGTTACTCTGGAATACTGGACTTACGAGCTATGTATTTGTAAAATGTTATTATAGGTTTGCTATTTTTCTTTAAAGGTCTTGAATTTTAAGTAAAATTGTTATTTACTGCTTTCTGTTGTTGTTGTTGTTGTTGCAAGAAAATGACAATTGGTCATTTGTTGTAATTGCAAAATAGGGTTATTTCTAAATTCTTGAAACTCTTGTTGACGTGCGGGTAAAAATTGACCCAGGCAACATTTTAACAGCAGAAAAAAAAAAAAACGAAACAATGTTTTTTTATTTTTTTAAATGTGATGACTTTTTCTAAAAGGACCACACGATTATGAAAGATTATCATTTTATATTTTCATGGAGGCTGTACACATTTAGGGTACAACAGCTGTGCTTCAGATCAATTGTGACCTGCCAACTATGAAACCATTTTTACACCACAAAAACTATTGGCTCACACTGACACACACACACACACACACACACACACACACACACACACAAACTCCACCACATACACACACAATGCAAATCTGTTACTTTAACTTATAAAAATACTGTCTTACTAAAAACTGTTACACTTATGCAGATACTTATAGCGTTAGAAAATATAGCCTTTACTTTAGTCAGAAACGATAGCTCCCCACTGATTAAACACTGATAAAGTACTCCACACCAATGAGGGAAAACCTAGATTTTCACAGAGATTGTGATGAAGATATGTTTCTTAATGCAAAATAAAATTGAGCATTGGCATTAAATTTACCTGCTTTATTTTATTGGTTTAGTGAGGGCAGGTCATTTTAGACTTAAAGGGCGAACAGTACAGAACTCTAAGACAACATAAGGATTAAATTAGAACATTAGTGTTGGTGTTGCATTGTATGAATGAGTATAAAGATCTGAAAACGCTTTGACCATTTGTCATTTTATGCTCTAAATGACATTTTATTTTAAATGTACTAATAGAATAAATATAATCAGAATTTGTACTCAAACACATTATTATAAAATGGAAATCAACAGAAACTGAGATACATATTTCCATATATACAAACAGCCTCTCTCATACTGGAGCGGTTTCTGCATCTTTCAAATTTCTGCATGTACTTGACCCCTGTTATTACTGCCTGTCCTCCTTTGCACATAGTGGAAAACTGTAAATGATGTGACAATACAAATGATGAACAAAGGTGATCGCTTAGTAGAGTTCTCTAAAGTTTCTGTTTATGATGCATTTTCAATGACAATAGTCCCTAACTGCAACAGACGGCACTTTATCTTGTCCAGCGGGTTTCCGCTTCTGCGCCACATTCACATGGAGGCTTGGTTTTAATCACTCAGCGTGGTGTAAGCTACAAAGGTCAAGCTCATTGATTAAGTGGATAAAAGGGTGACTTGTCATCCCTCATGCAGGACAGATAGATGCTCTTTATTTTTTTCGGCAAGGGACAGTCATTTATAGGGCCAGGCCCATGGGGTTTTGACTGTCTGTGCAGTTGTTCTGAACTACAGTATGAAAAGAACACGTTCAAGCATGCATTTTCTTTAGGAATTGTATCCTTGATCAAGCATATTGGTATATTGTAACTGCTTATATTGTGACTTTTTTTAAAGAAGATCAGTAGTAATATGATATATTATATTGTAAAATTAATTGGAATGAGCTTGTGTCATAATAATAGCATTACATTTTTTTAAATAAGTCAATAAAATGCATGTATGCTATTAACCATTTCATGCGTACAATCACACCGGTGTGATTAGAACGTTCAGAGCACTGCTAAACTTTTGATCTGACGGTGCGCGCTGAGGCACAGAAAGTGGTGTGCAGCCCTTCTCATAAATCACAATTTATCCATGCTTTCAAACAAATAACACTTATTTTAGGTTTCAGCCATTTAAATACAAATAACTACACGCAAAATATAACATTTAAGATTTGTAAAATATACGCGTATGTCTATGGAGACGCCGATAATAATTATTTTTCAATATAACTGGACTTTGTGCTTTAGTCATGTGAGATACACACTGTTTATGTTATTAGAATATTTTCTCTATTCCTCTCCCAGATAAATAGTTGCTTAGCTTCATGTATTTTGTCAGAAAATTATGAATAAACATGACCTCAGCAGCTCAGATCTCTCCTGTGGTTGTTGCTAGAAGGGATACAGGTGCAATCAGAAGTTAACAAGTAGTTTATTACAAGTATTTATAAATAGGTATTTATATTATGTATATATTATTACATTATTATTATTATTATTATTATTATTAGTTGTACTATATATTGTTGCTATATTGACGCAAGTATCCTCAGCTGTATCCCATCTAGACTTCACTTCGTTACAGGAGAGGGAGAAGTCTAAATGGGACACAGCTGAGGATACGTCAATATAGCATAATTTTTGTGACACTGTACAACAAATAATATTTTAACATTACAGTGAGTGTTTGGTTTAGAGTTTAGGTAGGTGTAGACGCTAATAAAATACAACTAATGTGTAATTTAATAAATAAATACTTCTCGTTAACTTTTGATGGCAGCTGTAGCCCTTCTAGCAACAACGGCGGCACCAATCATATAACAATTAATACAGTCATTATGTATGTTTTATCACATATTTGAATATCGAATATCAAAAATGTCACAATATAATTAGAACATTTGTCAATAATAATAGAAAATGGCAAAAAGAAACAAAATACGATATATACATAGATCATTGGGGCTGGTGAGTCACGTGATAAACTTGACACGTCACCATGGGAACTTAAGAACGCAATGGATCCTAAGTAATGGTCACGAACAAAACTCATGCAGGAGGCTCAGCTGGAGTATTTAAAACATGCACATAAAAGGGTTAACAACAATTAACATATCATATGTATGCAATCCAAAACAATTAACAACACATTACATCTCATACAATGCAGAATAATAAAAATGTCTAATAACAACTTTACCATGACAATAAATGATAATTAAGATCTTATAGCATGATTATGTTATTTATCGAGTGAGTGAGTGAGTGAGTGAGTGAGTGAGTGAGTGAGTGACCCTAAAGTTGTGGGTATAAAAATAATTACACTTCTGCAAAGTCCTCACTCTCAAAAAATGACGTTTGCTGTTTGTTCAAATTACTTTATTAAAATAAGCTAATTTTTTTTTTTTTTTGGGACAACTTAATTGTTTTATGTTTTGCAGCGCCATTGATCATTAATTGCAGTACCATTGATTTGATCCAAGACCTGTGAAGAGATGATGCCAACCACAGAGCACTTTTAGAGGTATCCATAATCCTGAACCAGGCCGTATCCTGAGCAGATGCTGTGGCGGTTATGACCCCAGTGATAGACAAGTCTCCGCATTGATCCCATGGGCCAGCCTGAACACCCGCTGGTGACCTACTCCCACCTGAAGCGTATCCACGATGGACGTCCAGCATTCTCAAGCCTCCAGCACCTAGACTGCAGCTCTGCACAAGAAGTTTGGCCAGAGGAGAAATGGCCGTGTCTAACTGAGCCTGGTTTCTCTCTGTTTTTTTTTTCTCTCCATCACTTTCATTAATTGGTGAAGTTTGTTCCCCGACACTGTTGCTACTGGCTTGCTTGGTTTGTGACTTGTGGAGCTGCACATCGATGGATTTGCTCTTCAGTGTTTGGACATTCAGCAGGGAAATTTAAACCACAATGAATAAAACTGAACTGAACTTCAAGTCTCAAAACTGGACTGACACAGTTTTAATTTACTAGAACTTCTATGTTAAGCTGCTTTGACACAATCTACATTGTAAAAGTGCTATAGAGATAAAGATGAACTGAATATTCAGTCAAATTAATTCCTTCATGTTGTCTCAACACAAACTGATTGTGTGGAACGCAGCATTCTTTACAAAGTATAAAAATAGTTGTGGATGTTTGGTGATTAAACTTAAACCTTATGCAAAATGACACCATTTAATCCAAATAATTATACACACTAACCTACTCATTTTTGGTCATAACGCTTAAAAAAAATGACCCATGTCTGATCACCTAACGTCCATAGGAATAGCTAGTAATGCAGCTGCATGAAGACAATTCCGAGATAGTATTTCAGTATTGTCCATCTCTATTTCTGACCCTGAGGCCCAAACTACTCAGCCCTGCGCTCATCGATTGGTGTCAGTTGACCAGTGCAATGACAACTGAAATGCCCTCTGGGTTACTATGACATCATGCCCCCCTTTGACCTTGCCCTCACATAAGTCCGCACAATAGAGTGTGTGTGAAAAGGCATTCAACTTTTTTCTTCCCTTTTCTTTTTTGTTCGATTGGTGGCACTGACACAGATATTCCTCAATGAGGACAGAGAGATAGAGAGAGCACTCCATCCCTCTACAACAGCAAACACTTCATGCGTTTCTCTCAGCCCTGGGGAGCCATAATAGAAACCCGGAGGCCTATTTAAAATTTCATCTGATCCTATTAATTATTGTGAAAAGTGTGTGTCAAACTCAGGTTGATGGTAGTCAAGCTCTTCCTGCCATTTTGGGGAGATAAGATGTCAGTTATCTCTTTGGGAGGTTAATAGACCAACCACATAATCCTTTCCCTTCTCTGCAGATTTTGTGGTATTTGCATTTGGTAAGCTGATATGGTCATTCACTTGAGAGTGTGACTGCATTCCTAATGAATTTCCACAGCGCCTAAACCCAAACGAGAGGACAGGAAGAATCTCCAGTCTCATTCATTATCTGTCTTAAGACATCCTCTCGCATTCGCTGCCACTTCTTTTGAAAACCACTTCTGTTCACTTTTTGCCCTCATATCCTCGTAAAGGGTGTTGTTTCTGCACCACCTGCGACGCTGAACAAAATTTCAGAAATATGTTTGTTCTCAAACAGGTTTCCAAAACTCCGCTATCAAGCAACAAACATGTAGTTTTGCTCAAACTTACACCAGTTGCTATTTTTCCTGTAGCTGAATTGGAAGAGTGTGCCAGGTATGTTGGCTTGATTCAGATAAAATTGCGGAATTCAGGAAAAAAAATAATAATTGCCTGAATAATGGGGAACATCTTGCAAATCTTGATTGATCAAACGATCCATCACTGTGGCCTATAAATCTCTGCAACATTTGACATTTTCATTTTTGAATTAGCAGACATTTTTATACATCTGAGGCATTATTTGATCATTTTTTTAAGTCGATAATATTATATTAACCATTATAAGAACAATTTAAATTATTAAATGAATAATTTTACAAAAATAGATAAATTGAACCAAAATATATACACATACGCGCACAACTGAGTACATTTTATAAATAAAAACTGTTATCATTGATTTTGATATGCCACCAACTATCACATTTTGTTTACTTTACTTATTTATTGAATATATTTTATAGATTGTATATATGAGTGTCTTAAACTCCGTCATCGCAGTGTTTGGAGAGGTTCGCTTTGGGTGTGCCTGACATGCTTTCGGCTGGCAGAGCACACAGTATTTTTTTGAGACAGTTCAGCGGTGCTACGTTTCATTTGAGTTGAATATGAATCACTTTAAAAAGATTTTGGTACGCCTGTACAGACATCTTTATGATCCGTCCATGCGTGATCATAGGAATAACCAGATGGCCAATTTCATAATTCTTGGCTAGAAATTGCAAGTTTTAGTAAGAAAAAAATTTCAGAAAAACTTGAGGGATAAGTTTGTTAAAGCCAAAAAGAGAAGAGATGGCAAAAGTGGAGACCCAACTGTTTTAATATACAATTATAGAATATGTTTTTCCACCATTCATAGCTTTTACACTGATGTTTATTTTTCAATTTTGAATTTAATAGCTACAAAACTAAAATGAGTTAAGTTATTCATTTGAAAACTGTAAAAGAATATTCGAATCTATCAGTTTACAATATACTGATGCCCTTTTTTTCTTGACTTTATTGGTGATAATGTGGACACAAACTAGCCAGACAGTAATGTGTGAATGTTGGAGTGGGCTAAATCTATTTTTAAAAATGGCAGTAAGTGTTTAAGTAAGTGTACTTTTTTATTATTCTTGCCATAATAAAAATATATTTGTAAAGCAATGTTCTCTTGTTATGAATATTAAAATATTATTATTGACCGCCCCCCGTCGTTTTAAAAACTATGGCAAACGCGTCAAGTATAAAAGCCTCGTCTGTTTCATGAGGTCCGAGCGCACCCAACGGAGGTCCGTGATGTGGCACCAGGCAAAAGTATAAATCAGCCTGGCTGAATTAAAGAAACACTCCACCTTTTTTGAAGACTCATTTAAAAAGACTTTTGAGTTTCTTGACAATCACGCAAGAATGAGATTGCAGTAATATTTGCCTATTTTTTTACTGTAGCTTTTATTACACAATGTAACTACACAAGACTCAAGCTTTGGAAAATTATCCAAACTCTTTTTTGAAATTTTTGAACGAAATGCTAATGGTCAAATCAGATTCAAAAGCTAAGCTAAAATTGACCTCGCCAGAACAATAAATCAGCTGTATGGATTTTTAAAAATGGAGTAAAATGAGCCTCTTTTCAAAAAGGTGAAGTGTTCCTTTTAAAATCTGCTGCAACATTAACAAATAATACAAAGTACAATTTATATCTAAAACAAAACCAAAATCAAAACATTTAAGCAGCACAATAATAATAATGTTTCTTGAGCTAGAACTAGAAGGATTTCTGAAGGACAATTAAGAATAACCTAAATGAATAACCATTATTTACTGTATTAGTTCATAGAATACATGCAGTATTGGTAAATGCAAGAGACTTCTTTGCAAATCATTAAACAGTGGAAAAAAATATAATCACATCCAAAACAATGGGAGGGAAATGTTTTTGCAGCAAACATGATTGCGGCCAGTAACTACAGGCATAGTCAGTTGTGAGAAACACTTCAGTTCCCAAACATTGTCAAGGAGCTCTGATCAAGGGCTTGCTGTGCTTCTAAATAAACAGTGACAAAATGATGGCTATTAACCCCAGCTACCTCATTTGCTGCCCAATTGGTTTAAAAAGACTCGCACACGACATGGACTAATTCCTGTGAGAAAGTAAAAAAAAAAAAAAGCAAACGTACCTAGTTGATTTCTCAGAGAGTCATTTATGAGTACAATGAGAGCAGACAGAACACGCCATGCCTGTTTTATTAGCATTATTATTGTAAAAACATTTATAACGTGTGTGGACATGCAAATGCGAGTGCGCCTTCTAACCTTTTGCAAACAACTTGATTTCTTTTGTGCCTCTTTTTAACGGTTCTACAAAAAAGAAGTGGTGTGAAAATCAGGCAACAGACGGGGATATTTTTACCGCTGCGATCATCCAGGTAAGAGTATGTTTGCCCTTCAATCAGACGATGCCAGAAAAACAAAAATCAACATCAACAGTCATTTCATTCTCTTTTCTGACATGCTCACTAAAGCTAAAAGACATTCCTATAATTCAAGGTGAGCCCCTTATGCATATTCATAAGGGCCATTACCTTGAAGAGGAATGTCAAAACTCACTAGAAGGAGCACGCTTTGTTTTTCCAAGGATAAATGTGTACATGTTTGTGTCGCCACAATGACACTCTTTCAAGGGAAGTGTACGCAAAACAAAAACTGCTTGTATATCAGTATATGGCCAAACACTCCTATACTTGCTCGCTCGCTCTCGCTCTCTCTTTGCTCAAATGAGTTTTGCATCCACTGAATGTAACCGTCAACTATTCATCAATGATTTATCATTCTACCTGTGGTTCTTACTAGAACAATGGGCAGACGACGTATGGAATCCTTCCCAGAATTCCTAGCCCCTTGACCCTCAGATAAAGGTATTATCAAACAATACACTGAAACGCTAGCCAAAAAATAAATTAAAAATAGCCTTTCAAAATCACGTGGGTGAGTTTGATTTTATTTTTAAGTTAGCTGTACACCAATTTATCTAGAGCCATATGATTTCTGCAATACAGAAAAAATGGATGGAATCAAAGAATCTAGTCCTAAAAACTGAACTGGCTGTTTAAGGTTGCTACTTTTGGATGACTAAATCAAATGTACCGTTGCAGACCTAATTAAATTGCAATATGTGACTAGTGTCTGTAAATATTGAACTGCAAGAGGCTATTTCAGTATGAAGTCTGCATGTTCAGTAATGATTTAGTTGTATATATATTCGCCAATCGCACTTGGTGCTTGTGTTTTCAGCCTCTGCCATCTCACTACCACCAAGTACATTAGAACCGGGGTTTTCAAACTGTGGGGTGCCAGCACCTATTAAGGGGGGGCGCGAGACATTGAGGCGTGCACTCGAGTAAATTATGATGACGATTTTTATGTGTTCACTAGATGGAATATGATTAACGTTAGCTCCACAGATAACCATCAGGCACCTGTAGAATTAATGCTTAAGTAAAATATATACAAAAAAAATGGAGTGGGTGCTTTTTAAAATTAATGACGGTGAATGAATGAAAGGCAAACCGGTGAGCCGACTGCCAAAAAAAGTGCCCTTCTGAATCAAATCAGCAGGATGCCCATCTGGATCTTTCACTTACTTTGAAGACTACTGACTATGTTTACATGGACATCAGTTATTTGCCTTAAGACAATAATATAATTAAGGTATTACGTGAAGGGCTTTTTGAATGTTGCGTCACCAGGCTATTCACGTTTCCTACAGAGGCTCATATAATTTTGGGTGTTTCATCTTTAATTTTTCCACTTTACCTCAGTTTGTTTCAAGTTTCACTTTCACTCATGAACATTTCATTCACGTCCCCGTGACAAACTGGGGTATTAGACACGAATATAAAGTAAGGACTGGTGGAAGAGTGTTGTTTTAATGGAAAGCCGAATAGAAAAAAAAAATTCAGCATTTTGTGATGTGTGTGCGGTCCTTTACTCACAACCGTGTGTGTGAATCTTGTCACAAAATGCAGCGAAAAGTCCTACATGATGGTAATAGTTTGATTGCAGTGTTTACTTTAATAATGCCACTAAAATCTGCATACTCCACGTCTTTGTTCCATTTCTGTTTAGCTCAATTATGACTTTTGTCGGATTTAGGTAATTAAAAATCGCTGTTTACATGGTAGACTCTAATCAGAGTATTGTCTTAACCGTATTAAAGTATTGTTGCCCATGTAAACATACTCAATGTTCGAATCAACCACACCGTCAGGGCTCTGCGAAGTTGGCTTTGCGAAGCAGCATTTCCTGTATGTACGTACATCAAAAACAAGTATGCTATAGCTCACACCTATTGGCAGTGGAAGATGATTTACGGTTAGTCGTGTCAGGAATCAAACCACAGATTAGCATGTTGTCCTCACAGAAACAGGCTCAGCCATCACACTGAATCAGGTAAGCTGTATATTTATGTTTCAATGTAATTAATGCCATGCACTTTAAACACAGCAAGTGCATGTAAATGATGTTTGCACATGCATTATAATTTTGGCTCGAGGGAGGGGTGCCTGGGGTGTGTGTGGGGGGGTGGGGGTGGAGTGAGATTGGACAAATTTTGGGGGAGCATGCGTCCTAAAAGTTTGAAAACCCCTGCATTAGAACACATGAGCTTCATCTCCAGAACTGAATCATTTCACAAGCATTTAACCTCTTTAGGTGAGGAAAAGTACCATCATATATGCACACAGAAAACCAAGCACCTTGCTGTTTAATTTCAAGCTTCATTTTACAGATCTGATGTAACTTGAGTGCTTAAAGGCACAATATATATCCACTAGAAGAAAGTTATATATATTTACATATATACATTAACCTGAATGTTTCAAAGAGTGTCTAAATCCAGAGAAACAAGTAATTTAACTAATGACCCAGACTGCGTCAGTACAAAACAGAATCAGATTAAAAAAAAAATCTGAATTTAACTTTTTTCACTTTATTGTCCGCATATATTCACCGATCATACTTGGTGCTCATGTGTTCAGCCTCTGCCATCTTACTAAAGTACATTAAAACACATGAACGTAATCTCCAGAACTGCTCTGAGGGTCATTTCACAAGCATTAACCTCTTTAGGTGAAGAAAAAAGTACCAACATATATGCAGACAGAAACTCAAGCGCCTTCTTGTTTAATTTGAAGTTTCATTTTACAAATCTGAATTAACTTGAGTACTTAAAGGCACAATATATATATCCACTAGAACATAGTTATGTATATTTACATTACTTACAGTATATACTTACATTAATTAACCCTACATGTTTGAAGTGTTTAAATCCAGAGAAACAAGCAATTTAACTAGTGACCCAGACCGCTTCACACCATTCTGCTTTGATTCATCTACTGTACACTGAAAATCAGCCCCATTGTTTTAAAACTAAAAAGTATGCGATAGCTGAAAACTCCGTGGAGTAAAATTTATTTGGTAGAAAATGGGCTTTAAAAAAAAAAGAAAGCATTATCCCCCTAAAAACTTTGAATAATAAAAGTATAGAATAAAAATGAACTGGGGAATAAACATGAAAGCAACTTCAAAAAATGGATCTTGATTTTAAAAGAGAGCTCATGCTAATGACGTCACATATGCTCGATTTTTACCATTTATTTATTCAAATCATGGAAACACAAAAAACGCTTTAAGATGTTGTGTGTTTTATTAGATTGCAGCATATCATTATCAAAAATAAATAAATAAATACATAGTATAACCTAGTGTGACAAAAACTTAACGTGATTAAACAGTACTGCTTCTTCTCCATGTGATTTCTACCAGAAACGGGTGACCGTGGCATAATAAAAGCTCAGTTGCTTTCGTGCCATGTTGCGCACATGTCTCACCGGCAACTTCTTCAGCGCTCTTGTTTCACTTCGATGGATTTCAGCATAACTATGCTTCATAATACCATCACTGTAAAAAATGCTGGGTTCCATACAATAACTTTATGTTATCCCAACATACATTGATTGAGTAAACTTTATTGTTTTCACAAATTTAAGTGGATTGAACATAAAACAATTAAGTTGTCCCAAAGTTAAGAACTGTGTTGTTTCAACTCATTTTAAATGAGTAGTTTAAATAAGTAGCAAAATCATATTCTATGAAAACTATTTTTATGGGAACCCCTTGGGATGTAATGAAGACAACTCCCATGATTCCACACGTACGTCTTTGTTTTTTGTGAATATGCACCATGTAGTGTAGAAATTTACATATTGTGTCTTTGCGTTGTTGTTTTTTTGTTTGTTTTGTTGTGTTTTTCATTTATTATATTATAGATTTAATTTATATTTGAGGTCAGTGGTTCCCAAAGTAAGGGGGTTAGGACCCCTCGGAGGGTCATGGGACAATGACAAAGGGTCGCTTGGTGATTTTCAAAAGTAATAAATAATGTAACAAATTTTATTAAACTATTAGAGCTACCATATTTTAACCATAATCTACAGAAGATAAAATAATAGTTGTTTAATAGTAAAAAACAACATGCAAATAAAAAGCCTTTAGCCTTTAATTTAAATTTTTTTTCACAGGATTGGCGTGTTTACGTTAGATTAACAACACAGCAATATAGCGTCAGCTGCAGCAGATTGATTTTATAACACCAGGTTCAACTTTCTGACACCTTTATGGCAATCAAATACATTAAAAATAAGTACAGGTCACAACTGAACATTGAGGATGATCTCTAAATGACAGTCTCCAAAATTAAACCAAGAATAGACTTGTGCTGAAAACATTGTGTCCACCAGTCTCTTTAGTTGAGGGTAATATTTAATTAAACAAATTATTAAATGACTACAAAAATGATATGGTTGTTAGCCTGTTGCAATTTTTTGTGTTGTCAACATGCATATATAAAGGCTTATTGTTGTGTGCGTATATATATATATATATATATATATATATATATATATATATATATATATATAAAACCACCTCCGAAGAATTTGGGGGTTGTGAGTCACTGGCATTGTTATTTTAGGGGTCGCGGGCTGAAAGGTTTGGCAAAGCCTGTTCTAGGTGTTCGGTTTTGGGAAAATTTACACACATTTATTATCATCCAGTTGAAGTCAGAATTATTAGCCCCCTGTATATTGTTTTCCCAAATTTCTAAACATAATAGTTTTAATAATGCATTTCTAATAACTGATTTCTTTTATCTTTACCATGATGACAGTACTTAGTATTTTACTAGATATTATTCAAGATACTAGTATTCAGATTAAAGTGCACTTTAAAGGCTAAACTTGGTTAGTTAGGGTAATTAGACAAGTCATTGTATAACAGTGGTTTGTAAGTACAGTGGTTTGTTCTGTAGACAACCTTAAAATATATTATTATGAGGGCTAATAATATTGACCTCAAAACGGTTTTACAAAAATTTAAAAGACTTTCTCCAGAAAAAATAAATGAAATAATAATAAAAAAAAAAAAATATATATATATATATATATATATATATATATATATATATATATATATATATATATATATATAAAATAGGAAATACAGTGAAAATTTCCTTGCTTTGTTAAACACCATTTGGGAAATATTTAAAACAGTAGGGCTAATAATTTTGACTCTCTAATAAATCTATAAATGCATCCACAAATCAAGGTAAATAAAAGCTTTAGAGCTTTGGAAATACCTTCAATTGAACTAAAATGTCCACCCTAATACTCAGTTTCACAAAACAAAGAAGTAAAATAAAAATCACACTAAAGTTTCAAAGTGGCGTTTCACATTAAGAACAGCTAAGAACAGCATATATGATTTTAACAGCACCTGACGATGTTCAGAGCTCACCTCACCAGCTGAAGAGCTCAGTGTGGCATCAGCCCACATGTGTGAAGCATGTCCAGACTCAACACAGCACATTTTCAGCCCCCTGTTCAGCAGCTCAAGACTCTGTCTGGTCTCGACCTTCCCCCATTCCTCTCTCTCAGACAGAATTACAAGCCATTACACACCTGTCTGGACACAGATGAACTTGAACAATAATCCCAGGTCACAGGCTGAATCCACTCGAGCACCAAGAACTGGCTTTTGAAAAAGAACTTCTCACATTCTTCCATGGCTTAAGGGCCGATGGAGAGCACACAGAGCCAGACGCATTTACACCAGGATACCTCGCTGTACTTTATCCACACAAACACCACTTGAGGCTTTGATTTTTTTCACTAGTGTGTTTGTGTTTTAAAGCAGTGTTTTAAAATGAAAATGATGCTTGACCATACTGTCATTTCCAGTATCTTACCGGAAAACACATGAAAAACTAAATTATAGTACAACATCTTTTATTATTTAAAAGTAAAAAATAAATAATAATAGCATTCTTTATATATATAAAAAAATAACTATTATTAAATTGAGCAGAGAAAAAAAATCATGTTTATCCGGGCAGCAAATCCTTTAAATTATAGTATACATTACAAAACAGAACCAGATAAAAATCAGAATATACAACTTTTTTACAATGTAAAACCCAAAAGTTAAGGTAACTCAAGCCATTTGAGGAAACCGATTACAACAAACCATTTAAGTTCAAAAACTAATCTAAATGAGTACAGTGAACTTAATCCATTTGAGTAAATGAAGCAATTTGAGTACTGTAAAACCCAATAAGTTAAGGCAACTCAAAGCGTTTGAGGAAACCAATTGCTACAAACCATTTAAGTTCAAAAACTAATCTATGTGACTACTTGGAACTTACTCCATTTAAGTTGAAGTAATTAAGTATTTAATTAACTCATTACCTTGACTTTCAGTCAAATTTGAGTCAACTACACTCATTTCATTTGATAAAGTTGACTGTTGGGTTTTACAGTGTAACGGCATTTGTTTTAAACAACCATAGATCCTGCACTAGGCAAGTGTAAACCAATTTTAATAAAAAGTGAACATCTCTCATTCAGAAAAAAATACAAATGTTTTAATTATTGAATGACAAAATATGAGAATATTTTATATATCAGACTAACACAGAAACTTAAAGACCAAACAAACCATCCTGGCTACACTACCATTTTGTCTACACTAAAACACAGCCCGAGTTTATAAACTAAAACATGCCTGCACTATTTCCAAAAAAATCTCAGTATTCGAAGGTCAAAAACTCTGTAAAGTAAAAATTATTGGGTAGAAAAAATCTGTTAGAAAAAAATGACTATTTCCTTCCCTAAAAATGAAGTCAAGTGAGAAAACAATATGAGAGCAACTTCAAATAAGGAGTCTTGACTGTAACAGAGAGCTCAGAATTTAAATGTACTTTAATGGTCTCAGTTGTGAGCTTTCGTCGGAAAATAATTATTCCTGTATTCCTCGTATTAATCCTGACATTTACACATCCAAAACTGTCAATATGCTCAGTCTGCTTGAATAAATGGCATGACACTCTTCAACAATCGGGGGCTTTAATTGGCGAGAGGTTAATTTTCTCTTTAAACCTTAAAATGAAACCTCTGCCACTAATGTAACCAGATAACATTTCACCCAGAATGTGACTTTCACATCCTCTCAAACTCCTAATTAAAAGTAAACTCCTCCTAGATTCTGCCACTGAAACGCATTGCAAATCAGTGCAGCTGCAGAAAACACCTTACACAGACAGAAGTCTCCACACTCAGGGGAACAACATTGCGCTTGCATAGCTTTGTGTCTTTGTTTTAAATTTGCACAATAAACTACTGTTAAAACATATTGTTTTCTAAATAAATAAAGAAATGACAGGAAAATATTCATGTGCATCTTGCATTTGCAGTTAGATAACAGATAAATAGTCAAATCCTATTGTAATTAAATCTAATTTATTAAATCTCACTTAAATGGTTATATTGATAATATAATGTGTAATTAAAAGCTTACAAATTAATATATATTATTAATTATTAATAAATAATTTGATGTATAAATTACATGTAATAAATATTTTAACTCATAGCCAGCTCCAGGACATGGATGCACTAGGGTGCTATTTATGCACATTTCAGTGTTAACGAATAGATTACATAAAAAAAATAATAATAATTTTAAGTAATTTTGACAAACTATACATCAGTCTAAACTACAAACTACAACCCTCAAGCAGGCATTGTAGTTGTTTTTCAATGGGAAGCTTTTAAAGAATGAATTTGCTAAATTTGTGCAGTTGTACAGAAAACGCTTTAGATATTTAGTACATTTCATCGTAATAGCAAGACACAGACGCATTCATTGCTGCACAGTAGGGTTTATTTTGAAAGGTAAGAGTCCTCAGAACAACATCCCATAGAACACATTTAGTCCACCGACACAATAGTGTTGAATTATGGATGGTTGTTTGTTTACGTTACCAATTGTAATTATGTAATTAGCTTTCCTATTACTTTTTTACAGTTCAGTTTTGGTGATCTTCATATTGACAATTGCACTCCCTTCGTATTGCACTTTGAAAACATTTATGCCATTTTGAATGCAGCCTTGGCTCATAACGAAAGCTATAGTGACCTATTATTCAAAAGCAGAATTTAATTTACGTCTCCAAAGCTTGTGAAAACAAAAATATATAGCATATGTTAATGCTTTTAATTTAGAAGTAGGTTATTTATTATGAAATGTATCTGTATATGACATGGGCCTGTTGGTTAGAACATTTCTGCAGTGGTTTGAATGTGTGACTTTTACAATAAAAAAAAATTTAATTAAAAAAATAAACAAGATCTTACTTAATAGTGAAAATAAAAATAACAATAATAATAATAATTATTATTATTATTATTATTATTATTATAAGTAGGATTTTTCTTCATTTTTTTAATAGATAGCCTCCTGTAAATTACAAACATTAACGATTTATATGATTTAAATGTGAGATTAAAATACATGTTAGCTAAGTGGTTTAATGTTTAAGCATAGGATATAGAATATTCTCAATAATATTTGTAAAGGAAACATATATAGGCTCTATATGTGCCGTTTATATATATATTTCTATTAATATGGAAAGCGAGTACATGTTTTTACTAAAACTATAGGATTTTATTATTTTTTTAATTTGTGTTTGTAAAATAATATAATTTGCACAAAGAAATTATGGGGTTTTTCTCTAAAGAAGTTGTTACTCCACCCCGTTTATTGCGTCATTATGGACATTTTAACTAACATGGTTTAAACAACAGATCTTCGACAAAGAATCTACAATTTTGGGAAACACTCGTACATTATTCTTTTGCCAAATGATGCATCATATGATGATAGTTAATCCGCGAGTTATGTCATTGTTAGGGAAACGCAGGGTAACTTTACATGCACGTAGGGAAATTAAGACTTATATAAAAAATTAAAGGACGAACTTTTTAAGGTCTAAAATATCGTTTACGATAT
Source organism: Danio aesculapii (assembly GCF_903798145.1). Classification (NCBI taxonomy): domain Eukaryota; kingdom Metazoa; phylum Chordata; class Actinopteri; order Cypriniformes; family Danionidae; genus Danio; species Danio aesculapii. Next base: position 34,464,158 of record NC_079451.1, read on the forward strand.
TTAAGACATTTCAAGACCCCGCAAACACCCTGTTACTTAGATATTTGAATTTATTATTTTGAATTTATTTATTTTATATATTTATTTATTATGGCGGTTCATTCCACTGTGGCGACCGCTGATAAATATGGGATGAGCAATGAATTTATTCATTATATTTATATAATATATTTATTATACATATATGTAATATTTCATACAAATTAAGTCAGAATTATTAGCCCCCCCTTTGAATTTTTTTTCTTTTTTTAAATTTTTCCCAAAAGACGTTCAACAGAGCAAGGAAATTTTCACAGTATGTCTGACAATATTTTTTCTTCTGGAGAAAGTCTTATTTGCTTTATTTCAGCTAGAATAAAAGCATTTTTTAATTTTTTTTTACATTTTAAGGTCAAAATTATTAGCCCCTTTAAGCTATTTTTTTTTCGATAGTCTACAAAACAAACCATCATTATACAATAACTTGCCTAACTACCCTAACCGACCTAGTTAATCTGATTAACCTAGTTAAGCTTTTAAATGTCTCTTTAAGCTGTATAGAAGTGTCTTGAAAAATATCTAGTAACATATTATTTACTGTCATCATGGCAAAGATAAAATAAATCAGTTATTAGAAATAAGTTATTAAAACTATTATATTTAGAAATGTGTTGAAAAAAAAAATCTTCTCTCCGATAAACAGAAATTGGGGAAAAAAAATAATCAGGGGGGCTAATAATTCTGACTTCAACTGTATATATGGCACAGGTGATGAAAAGTGTCACTACATCATCAGTACTTTACATTTTCTAAAGTAACACACAGCTGCGCTTGCTTTAGACTCGCTGTCAAACATTCATCAATTTGTCAACTTGATACCCGACTCACCTCTCTTACTTCAGAGGTCAGAGGTCACCTCAGATCTGTCAGTGATTCATGTCATTTTCCTGTCATTCATCCAGCTGGCCAGACTGCCGAACACAATCCTGTTACAGAGGTCTTTAGGATAAAACTTAAGACTTCTTTTACCACATGCAATAACTTTGCATAACAAAAACCAACAAGGTTACACACACACAAAAAAAAACTGTTTTAGAAACAACCGAGCCTTACATTGTGTGTTGGCAGAGGTTTATCCACAGCACTCAGAGATGGTGTGGAGTCTGTGTTGTCTGAAGAGGTCAGAGGTTATGTTAACTTTGGGAATATCATCAGGCCCGCCGAGCCCCTCAGGGAAGTAAACTTGACTCACCTCTGACCCTCACAATGCAAGTCGACTCTGGAGATCAGCGTGTCTGTTTATCGTCAGCATTTTAACACCCCTCCGTCATCATCAATCAGACACAGCAATTTCTCCAGACCCCCTAATCAGAGCTGCCATCAATAACCACACCACTGATTTACCATTCAGCAGTGCCACGTCCACCGCACACCTCGCATTAATCATACACATTACGCCAAAGTATCCGGACTGTCAGGGACGTCTTAAATTATTTCACAAAGCCATAAAAATCATTTTCAAAGTACAGGAGCTTTGAAACTTAATAAATTACGTCAAATAATAAATATAAGTGTAAGTAAAATTACATATACAGTTGAAGTCAGAATTATTAGCCCCCCTGGATTATTAGCCCCCCGGTTTATTTTTTTCAAGACACTTCTGTACAGCTTAAAGTGACATTTAAAGGCTTAACTAGGTTAATTAGGTTAACTAGGAAGATTAGGGTAATTTGGCAAGTTATTGTATAATGATGGTTTGTTCTGTAGACTATCGGGAAAAAAATAGCTTAAATGGGCTAATAATTTTGACCTTAAAATGGATTTTAAAAACTGCTTCTAGCCGAAATAAAGCAATTAAGACTTTCTCCAGAAGAAAAAATATTATCAGACGTACTCTGAAAATCTCCTTGCTCTGTTAAACATCATTTGGGAAATATATATATATATTTTTTAATTCAAAGGGGGGCTAATAATTCTGAATTCAACTGTATATAGGGTGCAAAAGCCTCTAAGTGGCATCTGAAATTGTCTTTTAAATTGAGCATTTTTCTTAGCCTCCTGTTTATGTTACTTTACTTTTAAGGGCACCTACTGTATGATGCAAAATCAACTTTTGGAAGCTGTTTCAGGCTTCATACAGGCACAGCATAATGAAAAGCAAGGACTTTTAAGCACTTTTTCCAGCACCTATTTGTATTTTTAAGAGTGACACGCATCGTATTGAACACCTGAAACACCTGAAATTCTCAGCAACCTATAAAACATTGCATAGGAATATATACAAATAAAAACAATCAATAATAATAATAATAATAATAATAATAATAATAATAATAATAATAATAATAATAATAATAATAATAATAATAATAATATTTCTCAGAGATGGGTTGTGGCTGGAAGGGCATCCGCTGCGTAAAAACGTGCTGGATAAGTTGGCGGTTCATTCCTCTGTGGCGAGCCTGGATTAATAAAGGGACTAAGCCGAAAAGAAAATGAATGAATAACAATAATAAAAAAAAAAATAATAATTAATCACATATTAATAATATAATAAACATGCACTAAATGTGCTTGAGAAATGTTTTTTTTTGTACTGAAGTAAAAATACTATTACAATTTAATACAAATAATAGAATTTTTTGTAAATAATACTAATATTAGGTAAAAGTACAAAGTACTCTTTTAAAAAAGCTACTCGGAGTACTAGTTATTTACTTTTTTGGAAAAAAATCTCATTTTCATTATGGCCCTTTTTTAAGTGTAAACTTATTTGAATGGTTTAACTGTTTAAATCACAAAGCTACGTGTATATAGGAATTTGCACTAACAAAGGAAGTATGGACGATTTTTCCATTCATGGCATTTAATCTTTTTCAATAGCACTGGCAAAACTCCCGCATACTCTATAAGGCCATAGAGACACTTTTTGTCCATTATTTTCAAGCTTTGAAAGGCTTAATTAAAGTATGAAAAGATTTAAATTTAGCCTTTTATTTACATATTTTACACTATTTTTCGTATTTGCTCATTCTTGTCTTTACAATATGGCAAATTTGTTTCTTAAATAGCTGTACATCACATGGAAATTTTATTTCACACTTGATCTTAAACTGAAATAATCTTTCAAAAAAGACAAGTACACCATCAGTAATAAAATAATAAAACAAATGACTTAGTTTCACTTGGAGTATTTGAAATATGACAACACTACATTTTTCAAAGCAATGTTTTAGGAGCCTTATTGTTTATTTTGATAAATGTAACAACAGATTGCTTTGACCTGTAATACCTGTACAATTTAGAGATGCTTTAAGACAGACCAGGATACAGCTATTATGTATAAATCACACAAATATGTCAAACAGAAACATTTTTATATATTAACATAATTATTTTGTCGTAAAGAAATAAAAAAAAAAGTTCCACCTTTGCTGAAAGCAAGTTTTAATTCACGATACAGCCAAATAAGAAGTCCGTTAGCATTGTTACCGGTCATGCATCAATCTAATTCTATATACTTGATAGTTTTTGACTAAATTCATTCAAGGAGTAAAGATAAATAATTTCTACTTTAATAGCAAAGAGATCATGACTGTATACATGACTGCGCTCTTATCTTAAAATAAAGCACTCATGGTATTTGCAGAAATTAGTGATTGCGCAATACCTGCATTCCTGTGCCAACATTCAGACTGTATTTAGAGGAGTGACAGGTCAGAGGCGAAAAGCATCCGAAAAGTATTATTCCAAAAAAACATTTGTTTTTAAGTTTTTTTTTTTCTTCTGTCACTGCAACACAGAAATGCCTTTGTCCCGCCCCTACGTTTCATGTAAAAACTAGACAAGGTCGACTGTGATTGGCCACTTTTCATAGCAGTCAAATCACCGCTTCAGAATCACTGTAGTTTGTGCGGGTTTGCATTGAATTGTCACAAAAGTCCACAAACATTTTTATTTTTCCAGTGTGAAAATTGCATACAAATTCTCCTTGATAATTTAAGCACTTTTCAACAAAACAAGCCAATTATTCCAGGACTTGAATTTCTAAAAGCCAAATTCAAGCATTTTAAGCACCCTGTGCGAACCCTGCTGTTTGGACAGAACTGTGTCTATGTATAGTGTGTCTACAGTCATATAAACACAAGTTTCCTGACATTAAAATAGGATTCAAATCCCAGTGATTTCCATTGAATTGATTTACAGGCGCATATTAACTCCGTAGTAATGCTTACATGTCTACAAAATAGGATTTGCAAAGAAACTGGGATTAAAAGATCTGTTCCAACTCTCTGTGATCAGCTGCAACTCAAGATTGAGTTTTGCATGTTTAAAACTTTTTTTTAAAAGTGCATGTTTGTAATAAAGACAGTAAAATCACTATAATTCATAATCACTGGAGTAACCACAGCCAGTATGTGTGTGTATTGCAAACTTTGTAATAGCATTTGTGCGTTACTCGTATTTCAAAGGCTTAAATAAACTACACCACATACATCAAATAAAAGTACTTGGTATTTTTGACTAATGAGCTAGATTTCTGTTTTATCCACATCTATCTTGGTCACCGATTGTTGTTTATGTAACGCTATACAAGAGATGCAAACACATGCATTTAAAGACACAGGCTACAAAAACAGTTACACTTTGATCTGACAACAAAATGGGCATCTTCTGCATTGTTTAATAAATGATCTGATGGGTATTTTGAGCTGAAATTTTACAGAAACATAGTTAGAAGGTGGCTGGTTCAAGCCTCGGCTGGGTCAGTTGGCATTTGTTTGTAGTTTGAATGTTCTCCCCGCGTTCGTGTGGGTTTCCTCCGGGTACTCCGGTTTCCCCCACAGTCTACAGAAATACAGTACAGGTGAATTGGGTAGGCATAATTGTACGTAGTGTATGAGTGTGAATGAGTGTGCATGGATGTTTCTCAGAGATGGGTTGTGGCTGGAAGGGCATCCGATGCGTAAAACATATGCTGGATAAGTTGGCGGTTCATTCTGCTGTGGCGACCCTAGATTAATAAAGGGACTAAGCCGATAATAAAATGATTGAATAAATTATTATTTTTATAATTTTTTATTAATGCATATAAATAAGCACATTAAATTAGACACTCTGTGAAATCTGCTGAGAAATCAATACAGATTCCATGTGGTGCCAGGCATAAGTTAGTAAGAGCTTTAAAACAACATGTAAAATGTAGTAAACACTAGTAGCCTGACCCATCATACACTCTAATATACACACGTGCTGACAGATTAGCTTCCTGTGCTATCTAATGTGTTTGGACATCTTAAAATATTTGATAAACCCATTAAAAAATAATAACAATAATAAAAAGCTTACGTTATTATTTTATCCAAAAGCGAACATTCTGTTTTCAAAAGCCGCTTTAGACTGTGAGATTAGTTAATCCTCAATTAAAGGAAAAGCGCTGGAAATAATGGCACATCTATTCATATCTAAGACTATTAAAAGCACACAATCCTATTCTGTGATTGTTATTCTAGTAGCTTTCATATTCCTCTAGTAGAAGATGGATTTTTTGTCCTTTTTTTCCCAGATATAAAAACTAGTATGAGAAGTCCCTTCAGCTAGTGGACGGAAGCGGAGAACTATCCACAGCAGAGCATTTATCAGCCCCCTAAGTGGCTGTAACAAAAGCAATGCTCCCTGGGAGAGAACCTGACAGCAGTTTTCCCCCTTATCGATCGCCACGCTCGCTCTGAGTGCTCCAGTTTATGACAAAAGAGTTCACGACACCACAGTCAGAAAGTCAATACCGTGATAAATACTCTCCTTCTGTTGGTCCCTTGTCCAGCACTTTACCAGGCATTTGCCATGACAGTTATTACTGCTGCAGTAAATCTGTGGCCAGTAGAGAAGAAAGAGAGAAGGAGACAGAAAAAGAGAGAGACGGAGAGGGGGAGGCTGGGAATTCCAATGCCAAATATATAAACTCATGACGCTGTTTATTTAAAGACTCACCACGCATGGTCAATCCATCACATCTAAGGGTTTGATATGAAAGAAAAAAATTGGTCATATTTAACAGAATTTCAATAATCATGCAACCAATGAAACTGGTGTCTAATTAGTGAGCAAGATGCTTATTTTTAGCTAATCTGGTATACATTTACATATTTATTTTTACTAATTTACATAATGGATTATAAGGTTGCTGTTCTTGTACATTTGAATTACCAATACATATTAGCAGTATACATTTTAAAAATCTGTCCAAATTTCTTTTGCTTGTAATACATAAATACATACACAAGTTTTACTTAAGTAACATTCAACAGGACTAGGCTACTTCAGTATTTGATTTGTATACATTATTGCCATTTTTTTATTTTATTTTTAATTATTATTGATAATAATATTACTCTATCAGGGCATCACGGTGGATCAGTCCTTAGCACTGTCGCCTCACTACAAGAAGGTCACTGGTTTAAGTTCCGGCTGGGCTAGTAGGCATTTCTGTGTGGAGTTTGCATGTGGAGATTTCCCCCACAGTCCAAAGACATGCAATATAGGTGAATTGGATTAACTAAATTGGCAGTAGTGCATGAGTGTGTGGGAATGTGAGAGTGTATGGGTGTTTCCCAGTACTGGGTTGCAGCTGGAGAGGTATCCGCTGCGTAAAACAAATGCTGGAATAGTTGGCGGTTCATTCCGCTGTGGTGACCCTTGATAAATAAGGGACTAAGCTGAAGAAAAATTAATAAATGAACATATACACATGCATACATATACATACACACACACACACACACACACACACACACATATACATATACATACATATATATTTTTTTTTATGTCCTGTGAATTTTTTTAGAAGTGTCTTGAAAAATATCTAGTAACATATTATTTACTGTCATCATGACAAATATAAATAAATAAGTTATTAGAAATGAGTTATTAAAACTATTATGTTCAGAAATGTGCTGAAAATATTTTCTCTCCCTGTTAAACAGAAATTGGGGGAAAAAAAATAAACGGGGGCTAATAATTCTGACTTCAACTGTACATATATACATACATATTTATTTTTTTATTCATTAAATCATATACACCGTGTCCTAACAACAACTGACATGGTGTTGGGATATGCAATTATAGAATTCATGTTTTGGGGATTTTTTTTTGTTGTTGTTGACCTAACCATCCATGACAACTCAAATCACAATGATTTAAAGTTAGAAGCTACGATCATCAGCGATAAACCCTTAACACTAATCTTTTTATTACAGAAAGAAAATGATACACAAACAATAAAAATGATGGCATGGATATATTTTAGAGTGAACTATTCTTTAACTATTCTTTGGCTGTTTCTCAATATGCGTTCTTCAGCGATCTTGCGTCCTCGTCTGTTCTTGTGTAACGTTATCATCATCCACCAAAATTCAGTTGCAAAACTCAAGACTGCAACAAAAGAGGACACGTGAAAGTTCCTGGATGATGTCTTGATCTTGAGGATGCTTTGATGCAGACTTGAACACAAAACTCGCTCAAGTTCCAGAAGTCATTGCGGCTGAATAAAAGAGGCCGGAAGCGCAGCATTGTAAATAGATTTATTATTAAAGTTTAGAAATATAACTAGAGTCAGACAGAATCTGCAGACATTTTTTGCTATTCCAGCGCACAATTTTGTACAAAATCTGCAGATTTATGTGGAAAGATTTTAGAAGTATCGTAACAAAAAATCTTAATATACTAAATAAAAATAATACCTTTTTAACTTTAATTTTTACAATAAAAATCCAATAAGATCCACTTATTTGGTAAACAAAGCAAGTCTCTCATATAAGATATCTACTAAAAGACAGAAAAGAAATATTACTTTACAAACTGTATTGTAAATAAACCACATGACCATTATATTAGTCAATAATATTACTGTAATTAATAAAAAAATGAACGGATGTAAATTTACACACATTTACAAGTAAATAAATAGATTTCGATGAGCTAAGAATTCTTTAGATGGGCTACAAGTCTGCCAAAATCTGTGGATTTCTGTGTGCGCGGATTCCATGTGGGACTAGATATAACTTATCTCACGAGTTTCACTAAATGAGACGCTGAAAGTAAACATTAACATGATAAAATTAACATGATAACATGAAATCTTAATAAAGGCATAAACACATTAAGGGTGTTTTTGCTGAAATTAAAATAAAATCTGTTTTATTTGTATTGCGCAACGTATATTTGTAAGGTTTGTGTGCATGTTATATATTGAAAAAAAGGAAAAAAACAATAAATCATATGAATGTTTAAATGTATTGTAAGTACTGTTAAATAATTTTCTGTTAAAAACATGTACACTGAAAAAAATTATTCAAAGATGATTTGGGCTAAATTTAAACAAACAAATTAAGTTGAACATTGCTCAATTTAATTTGTTTAAACTCAACACAAATAAATTGTTTGCAACAGTTTTGCATGCAACACTTTTTTCAGTGTAAAGGTCACGTGACCATCAAGAGGAAAGCAGCATTTCCTTTCTCACAGGACATGTGCTGTTCTCGAGGTCTCCGGAATTCGTTATTCCAAGGTAACCTGGCAAGAACGATCTCCACGAGAACGCAAATCCATTCTCTGCATTCTTGGAATTGAGAAACAGCCAATGTTCCCCCACAGGATTCCCATGATGCATTTATACAGTATCAAAGCAACACCACTTCCTGTCTTATGCAAAGTAAAAACTGTTAGCTCTTACTTTAAATTGATTTTTTACAGCCAAATCATTGCATTTATACTTAAAAGATTTTCTTTCATTAAAAATCAGATATCTCCGCCTGTTTAAGGGAATTAATGCAACTCTACGTACTTGTTTATGGTATTAATTTTCTCAGGGACACTTGTTTTATTTGAATATTTTATTTTTATTTAGTACATTTTCAGAGAGACGGCTAAGCCCTAATCCAAAATAAATCCGGTTAATGTTAAAATGGCCATGTCCCTCTGCTTGGAATAACATTAATCAATAGGGAAGATTACGCCGATGGAAATTAAGTTATGTAAAATGCCCCAGATTAATATATCCTTGCATATTTATACATCTGATCATGAGAGGAAAATCACATTACACTGTGTAACCTCAAAAACCTGCTATAAGTGCCTCGCGAGAGAAACGTATCGCATGGAGATTACTACTTTCCAGAGCGCGTGGCAAGACACTGCTCCTATAACATATCCCTGAAACCATCCTGGAGCTATAGAGAGATCATGGAGACTGGGGCTGTCCAGAAATGACAGGTCTGAGATCAAATCCATCCCTGAGGAGCGAACCATCACACTGGATTTATTCCAGCAGGATGTGCGTAAATACCTGGAACCGGTTCCTGTCGTCACACACCATCCAAACACGAACAGCAGTCAAAACAGAAGCGTGCTGTTAAAGAGAGGGGGTGTGTATCGAGGAATGAACATTTGCTGACTCATTTCTGTAATTTAACAACTGGGTCAATCTAAACAGCATGTGTTTCTCACCGGGGAGTATATTTACTCCTAAGCAGGTTTTAAAGAAATAATTCACCTAGAAATAAAAATTGTGCCATGCTCTACTCATCCTGATGTTATTCCAAACCTGTATGATTGTGTGCCTTTCAAAGAAAAGTGTATTTTCTAAGAATTTGGGTGAAAGGAATAATCTGTCGTGCTGCATAATTACAAGAAATCAATATGACAATCTAATTAAAGTGATTCATACAATTTGAGTGATATATTCAAAGTCTCATGAAGCTTTGTGATCGCTTTGTGTAAGAAAGAGATGAAAATTTAAATCACCATTCAATAACTTTTGCTGAAGCTCTGAAATATACTATAAAAATCATTCTACGTTTGATTTTAAATATGGATTCACAGATCTGGAAGCTTTAGCTCAGGGATACTCAACCGGTGGGTCGCGGTCCACTAGTGGGCCTCAGCGATCCTGCAGGTCAGCCACGAGAGAGCTTAAAATTAACTCTCAATATTATACTATAATTTCGTATTTCATTATGATCGAAGTAATGCACTTTCTCCTGTTCTCTGATTGATTACATCAAACTCAAAAACAGCCTTATGATCTCGTCTGCAACTAATTCACGCAAGTCTTGATTCACAAACTATCCACATAGTTGTCCAAATTAATGTCCTGTGAGTGTTTTATAACAGACGCACACCCATCTAGGAGGATCTAGCGAAGCTCAATGGTGTTTCTGCCATATAATATAAAATAAACTTGCATATGAGCTTGACATGTGCTTTGGCGGAGCTGTTCACTGTTTCTGTCAGCGATCCCCCAATAATATCCAGCTGCAAACTCAACCGCCATCAGATCGACGGGTTTCAACAGATTTATGGTGTTTTACTGTATTTTACATTTGTCTGTATATTTATAAATAGTAGATATTTAAAAGAAGATATTCAGTCAGTCCACTTTAAAGCAGAAGCTGGTCTTTAGCAATCTCCCTGTGATCGTCTTTGAATCGGTTTAAAATAAATAAATAAATAAATAAATAAAAATGCAGAAAGAAAACGTGGGCCTCAAAGTGAAAAGGTTGAGAACCCCTTCTTTAGCTAATACTAACAACTATCTGGAAGCCAATAACCAATATGTAGACTGAAATATAAATCTTGTTATTATTTACAAAAATAAAAAGCAAATACAGCAGACATCCAATTTTTTTTAAATGTTGTAATTGAAAAAGTAAACTGCAAGAAAACATCCAGATCTTTATTTAACAAAACCTTTTACAAATTGCAATTCAGATTTTTTTTTTTTCACAGTGTAAAACAAATTCAAATTCAATTATTGTACCGATAAAACGACCATTTATTTTACGATTCCAATATGACAACCACTACATTGGGTCATCCCTAATAAGCACCACATGTGACTGCCATAGGTTGTACACTGTTAAACATAAAGGTATACAATATGTCATTTTCATGGTAGCTTTAGAAAAGATACACTTTTGAACCCAACATATACATATTAATTCCTGAAAAGTACAAATGTGTACCTCGCACGTCATGATTTTGCCAAGTATGATGCAATCCTGAAACATCCTTTTTGTTCGAAAATGTAACCCATACCTATTCCCCACCCCTAAACCCAACTATAACTGTAAATTATTCCCAAAATCAGAGGGGAATAATAGTTGGATCATGTAGAGGTAAATAAACCTAATGGTTAGCCTAAACTTAACATGTAAAAGTATTCCTTAATTCTGATTGGCTGATAGGAATGTTGTTCCAAGATCATCATAGATGTTAATCCAGGAACATGTCCTACTTGGTGAAATCAGGTTGGCGGTGTACTTCATAGTACTTTAAATGTACAAAAGTTTACCATAAATGTACAAAATTGTGCCTTGTCCCCAGTGACAGGATTGTACCACGTGTTTCATATTTGAGAGCTAAATCAAAGATCTTTAGTGGATAAAAAAGTAAATTTTACAAAAATAAAATATAAATATAAATTACTAAAGATGGCAATTCTTAATTTAGATAAATAAAAATACATAAAATTACTACATTTTGTTACTACATTACAACATTTTGTTTTGTTCCAGTAAAGAATGAATGTTACAGGTCTGAAATAAATGTTGAACCAGTGAGAGTTGCAAATGATTACATACTTTTTGTATGAACTGTCATTTTAATCAAAGATGCCGCACATGTAAAACTGAAAAAAATAAATAACTAAATCTCAAACATATCCGATTGTCTGTGTGAGCTAAGCTGGCTTGATTTAGAGTTAGTTTAAGACCACCTTTGCAACTTTAATCTGACTGCTGTTCATACAAGTATCCAACAATTCAAGTGTAGTAGTTGTCAGTGGTGTAATGTAACAAACTACAAATATTCTAATTACTGTAATTGAGTAGTTTTTCTCAGGAATTGTAATTTGCTAAGTAGTTTTAAAAATGTGTACTTTTACTTTCCCTTGAGTACATTTTTAGTGCTATATTGGTACGTTTACTCCACTACTTTCCTTCAACCTGCAGTCACTACTTTATTTCTTTTGTGTCTATGGTGATTGGCTGAGTAGAAAAATCCGTCCTGTTCAATCAAACCGCACACTGAAAGAAAATCGCCTCATACTGAACAACCTCAAGACATGGGCACTTTATAAATGCAGCAAACCTTTTGGACGCTTTAAAAATGTCCAAGACGACGTCCAAAATCTTTACAAGCAATGACCCAGAGACTTTTTATAGATTACATGTCACTGATGAGAAAATGAAGGATGTCTACTGTATGATGACTGAAATCACTAAATAGCCTTAAACAATCACTAAATAGAACAGATGAAGAATGGAAGGAAGGGCCAAATGAAGGAAGGACCGACTGAACGAAAGAAGGATGGAAGGACTGAACTAATGAAGGAAGGAAGGACCAAATGAATGAAGGATTCAAGGAAGGACTGAACTAAGGAAGGAAGGAAGGAATGTATGAACAAATGACCTGATGAAGGAAGGAACAAAAATATGAATGAAAGAACGAATGAATGAGTGAACGAATAAAGGAACAAGTAAGGAAGGATTCAAGGAAGGACTGAACAAACTATTTAAGTAAGGAAGGAAGAAACAAACGAAAGTATGAACGAATGAATGAATGAGCGAACAAATGAAGGGAGGAACAAAGGAAGGAACAACTGAATAAAGGAAGGAAGGAACAAACGAATAAATTAATGAAGGACAGAACGAATAAACAATGGAAGGAAGGTTGGAAGGAACAAACAATTATAGGAAGATCACTAAATGAACCAATGATCTTCCTTTGGTTTTAAAGCATGCAAGGGCAGTTATGTATGCAGATAATACAACAGTATTGTTCTTTCTTATCTAGATTACTGTCCAGTGGTATGGTCGAGTGCATCAAGTAAAGACTTCGATAAATTACAGTTAGTCCAGAATAGAGTGGCACAACTAATTTCACACTGCAATAGAAGAGTTAATATTATGAAAAATGCATAAAACTTTAGGTTGGTTATTGGTAAAGGATAGGGTAATTGTTTCTCTGCTGTGTTTCATAACAAATATTTCTGTGTCAAGAGTTCCAAGTGTATTGTACTGTCAACTTTTGTATAGTAATGCTAGTCAACGGACCGTAATGTATAGAGGAATGAAAACATGGAATGAATTACCATCAGACATTACATGCTTTGTAACAAGTAAAATGAGGTTTAAAACATTGTTGAAGAGATATTTAATGGCACAATATTAAGTGGCTTGTTGATCTGGATGTATGTATGAATTTGGGGTTTTTATGCTTTTTATTGGTCTTGGTTATTAGTACTAATGTATTAATGTAATTTTTTTGGTGTTCGATGGACCCCAGGAAGAATAGCCACTACCTTGGTAGTAGCTAATGGGTCTCCTGAAAAACAAATAAATAAATAAAAAACTACAGAATATTACGTTTACATATCCCTGCACAAACTGCATTTAAGCGCATCTTTAACTTTTCACAGTGGAATACTCACTACTCATTTAAGCATTTTTAAAAGGGCTACTTTTTCCTCATACTCTGAGTAATATTTACAACAGATACTTTTACTCTACTTGCACTACATTTTTAGGCAAGTAATGGTACTTTTACTCGAGTATAGTTTTTCAGTCCTCTTTCCACCACTGGTAGCTGTATGTTCAGTTAAACTTAGCTAATTTGTCTCATACCATCAAACCACAATTTAACTAATTAAATGCGTTACAAACGATGGCTTCTTGCACTTAAAATCCTCAAAACATCCTGAGGAAAATCTCAAAATCAGCCCTATGCAGCTGTCAAATAGTAATGCATGGGATGGGCTATGGCTCCAATATGTAAGGAAACCTTCTTTGAAGAATTCGGGTTTCGTTTAACCGAAGTGTTTCCATCTTAAGAACAGATACATGTACCTACATCAAAAGAAACCACGTCTAAACACCTAATTTGGCAATAGTAAAAGGAAATATCCCATTACAGTTCAGCATGTTGCATTAACAAGTTGGCACCATCTCATCGAACCAACAGGATTCATATCCTCGCTAAACTGCATAGGGCAGCCGAGGGCAGAGTAAATGGTGGAGACCCGTGTGCTGTCGTCCCCACTGCTATGCCTACTAAACTGTTGAGTGATAATGACCAGAGAGAGGGTGAAGAGGTGGATCAGGAGGTACAGCGAGATTAGGCCCTGTGTGGCTGCGCTGTGCCAGAGTGTAGTCATGCGTCACACCGAGCCTGTTGTTCTGCTTAGTCCCTGGAGTGAACAGGACACTCATGGCTCCCTCTGATAACTTGTCTCGCCATGCAGATGAGCCAAGACTACCTCAGCCCACCAGATTTTCACACACACACTCAGGCACAAACTTCTGCTGTAGATGCGTTGATTTATACCTAGTCAAACACACGCACGCTGTTTGCATACAAACATCGTCGAGGACTGCACCACTGCTAGATCCACAGTATAAAAAAAAATAAATGCTCCTCTACCTTTATTCTGGGCTTATTTTAGTTGATAACCAGACAAAAGCAATACAAGTCACCATTTCGGAGTGGAAAAAATCTAATCTGGATTTTTTTTTTTTTAAAGATACAGTGTTGTGTTGCAGTCAGAATCAAGTCAGAGACAAACAAAGGTCAAGCTCAACTTAAAAAATACCAAGACAAGACTGTCAATTTTGACTTGTAACAGAGACCAGAAGAGGGTTGAGTTTGACTAAAGACAGAGAGCAGAAGAGGGTCAAGTTCGACTTGAGACAAGGACCAGAGACAGCTGAGTGCAACTCAAGACAGAGACCAGAAGAGGGACGAGTTTGACTCAAGACTAGGACAAGCAAAGGGTCAGATTTGACTGGAAAATCAAGTCAAGAGGGAGTCCTCATGTTCCCCAACACTATGACTAGATCAACACTGTGACAATTTGATCTTGGACACACATTCGAAGACCAAGAGGACTAAAAACTTTGACTGTGACTTGGCCTTGACACGATCCACTTTAGGTTTCACTCATAACTCTAATTCATCCCTTTTCTGGTCTTGGGATAGACTCCAGTTGGCCTACAACACTGTATATACTATTTATTTCCTCCTAAGATGTCTCAAACGATTTGATATTATGATATTCCTAACTAGAACTGGGCAGTAAACATCATTACTGCGGAATAAAATGTCAAGCATAATAGATTTTTTATTCCATTTATACCACAATGTGTAAATATGTGGCCATGGCTAACTCACGCGATGTCAAAATATCAGCAAAAATACAATAGTGTGCATCCGTAGTATATTTAATAAGGTCCAAATAAAGTGTAAAGTACTTTTAATTTCTGAAGTAGTTATGTTTATTTATTATAACCTTTTTGTTGATTTAATGTAATAACTATCTATTTAAATAACTCTATTGTAAAATATAGTTAGTGTGAAGTAAAATAATTCATACTAGAGCTGCCTCCCCAATGGCACACTATACACTCATGCACCATGTACTTATGCACTTACACACCCAACAGCAGAGTATATTAATGTAGTGTCGTCCCAAATGGAACAATAATGTTTTTTTACTAAGCAGAAATTTAAACAGATTCCCTGATGACGTTTGACGATTGCCAAATCAGTGAAATAAATGACCAAAGTACAGAACAATACTTGCCATTAGTTTAACCACATTCATCATCGGGAGGCACAATGATCATTCTCGTGGGAGAATTTTGCTTTCACAATCCAAAACAAATAAAGTTATCCAACATGTGCGCCCAATAGCTCCGCCCCCTCCGCTGCATGAGCAAACCTGCGATCATTGAGTGCATCATATGGGTAATTAAAGTGTATTTAATATTTTTTTATTAGTTTTCAGTGTCAACGAACTACTTACACTATTTATACTACAAAATGGCGTAGAATAGTGCATAAGTATGCGATTTGGGACGCACCTTTTGAAACAGAATTTTGGTCATACTGCTCACCGCTAATTAGGGTTGGGTATCATTTGGGGTGATTTTTAGGGGTGTCAAAATTTCTTGTTTTTTTGGTGCACAACGATGCAGATGCAGACATTTCAGTATCAGTTCAGTAATAATCATAACCGGTTATTACATACTAACGTCATTTATCTCATATGCACTATGTTGTGGTAGCTTACTATGGCGAGGGAGGAGAGCGTGAGTATTTACAATGCTCCAACCACTTAAAAATGCAGAAACTGTGCAAAATTTCAGTGTGTGTGTGTGTGTTTGCTGGACAGTCCTCTCCTCTCGGCTGTTACAGCGATACGTCTGGATACAGACATGGGCGTGTGTCTGCAGAGTGAGTTTTCTCCACTGTGTCTATCATGGAACAGCTGTGATCGCCATTGGCGTTTATCGGTGTCACTAATCGGTGAACAGCACAAGAGCGTTAGAGCTAATCGCAGCCCTTTCTGTTTAGCACATGACCAATCATAGGGGTGTAAGAAAGAACTCGCTAGACAGGGTTCAGAAAGCGAGCAGGATATTTATATTTGTTTATTTGCTACAAATGCTCATGTTGTTCATGCATGTACTTGACTTTTTAAAGGTACAGTTTATATATCTGACTGTTTGTATTAAAGGACAAAAGGACCGGTACTAAATCGATACTTTTAAAACAGTATCAGTGCCAAAACGGTGCCAGAACTGATACTTTTGAGCCACAAAATTATGGTGGAGGACACTAGGGAAAAAATGTTTTCTAGAAAAATGTAATTTAATCATTTTAATTGAACAATATAATTAAAGTTTAAAGCCTACATCAACATATTTTATATATTTGAATTGAATTCTATTGATATATTTCTTTTAATCAATTGTTTCGGTACCCAACCCTACCCTTAATCCATCAACAGTATTTCTAAGCACTGCAAGCTGAATGGAATTGACTCACAAACCGTCACTTAAACAACCCCAGAGATGGTTTGAAATTTCTGAAAATGGTCAGAGATACATACAATACTAATGCATTTAATTGATGAGGAAACATTTCGAAATGCAGCTACAGTATATTGTTAACATGGAGAACTCAAACACTTCCCATACTGGAACAAAAAATAAATAAATTTCAAAAGAAAATTATTTTAGGGGTATCAGAAGGATATCAGTCTTGCAACGATACATTTATGTGGCCAACTGTAAAAGGAGCGTGCATACTCAATCTGATATCAATTTGATCCCTGAGGCTAGGACTGGTGGCAACTACTGTCCCCTTTTAAAGCAGCATTGGCTTTGAAAGTCTTTCATGGAGGAACATTCCACAAGCTTGTCTCCTCCGTTTGAATGTATTCATCCTCTTAGAGATTAGCTGACCCTGTGTCACTAATATAATCTGTTGAATAAAGTCTCATAGAAACATTTGCATTAAATTCTGCCAGTGATCTTTAGGCGCTTCTTAGGTCCCAAACTAAGATCTACTTTCTGTCGCTATTGACCATGTCTACCGGTTGGACACATCGTGATCTAGGCCTAAATTTAAATGTCTTCTTTATGTTGAAGACTAGATTGTATCTTTATGTCTAGCATTATTTCTCCATTTTTTTCAAAAAATAAAAGTGTTACCTGGAGTGTGGAAGATCAGCTTATCCTGCAAGCCGAAGAACTCTCCTCTAATCCTCAATGTCGCTTTTATTCCACCGCAGAGTCACAGAGTTCCAGTCCCAGCAGAGCAGACCTATTCATGTTTCCTTGCCCTCTTCGTTCACATCGTGCCCTCCGCTGGCATACCACAATCCCTGGACAAAGAGAGCAGCAAATCTCTATTGTATTACAGAGCATCTAGGGTTACTTCCTAAGAGAAGACTTAAGGAAAAGGAATGGTTTGATAAGAGCGAGGCACTCATCATCAATCAGTCTTATGAAGAGTCCTGCACAAAAGGTGATAAAGCAGGGTTATCAGAACTTTAGCTGTTAATCCGGCAATATTTACCCTTTATCATAGCACTTTGGTAGGATTTAACATTCTTAACATCTGTCCTACCTATTGTGAAACGCTTAACTTTTGAGATGTGTGATCAGACGTGATAATTACACTTCTGCATTTGGTTGACGGTTTTATTTAAACTTTAATTGTGTTCAAATAATTAATCTTACTTGTGTGCCATGATGACCCCTGAACTCGGCGCTGAGCAATTCCAGTATGATGGATGTGACATTAGCAGTAAAATCTCCAAACAAAAATTCACATATAAAAGTATATGATAACATTATATTGAAACATCTGTTTATATTTTCCAAAACAACTAACCACAGAGTTATGGGATCAGAAAAGTTTAAACCTGCTAGAATGGATACGCGGCCGGCCGGAAATGCGACATGCACATTAATATAGCAGCATTTTTTATGACACTGTATAACAATAATTAATATTTTACAGTACTGTGACGGTTGGGTTTAGGGATGGGGTGGGGGTAGGCATTAAAAAATACAATTTACTGGGTAATTTAATAGATAACATAAATAATACTCAGAACAACTACTGCTTTTGCGTTACTGTGGCGGTTGAGTTTAGGGTTGGGGTAGACATTAAAAAAATACAATTTATTGGGTAATTTAAAAGATAACATAAATAATACTCGGTACAACTGTTTTTACTTTACTGTGGCGGTTGAGTTTAGGGTTGGGGTGGGGGTAGACATTAAAAAATACAATAAATGGGAAATTTAATAAATAATTCTCGTTAACTTCCGGTCGCTACCGTATCCGATCTAGCAACAACCACATTTCTCAGAGTTCTTCCTCTGCTCACTGCATGTTGTTTGTGTGTTTCTATGGCAATTTGGTGGGAACTACAAGAGCCCATAGGGGCACGTCACATGTTTTAGTGAAAACCGATTTCCGTTCAAACAAATCAACGTGAACTTCACACTCGAGTTAACCGATAAAATAGATTCATCACCCAGCCCTAATCTGCAGACATTTTTATTTAAATATTTCAAATGATGAAAATAAAAATTAAAAGTATAAGACTTGGCTCTCTGTAGAACAAAAATGATAGATTGTATTTTATTTAACATTTTTGCAATTATGAGGAAAAAGCTTCATTATGGATGTGACAGATGTGAAATTGCCACTTGTGTGACTTTGGTAAATCAAATATAATTGTTTGAAAACACTGACATAGACATTCTTGAGTATTTTTAGAGAACTATAAAATACAAGCCTACACAAACAACGTAGAAAGGGTTTCGCTATTTTGGTAAAACTACATTTGACATGGAATTGCTCTGCTGCTGTATTTTAGAAAAAGGGTTTAGTGTTTTGACTTGTCTTCCAGTTAATATATCATAAAATATATGTAAATATAACATAAAACACTTTCCAAATATGTGAATACTTATAAAAATAAATAAAATACTTAAAATAAGGCTGATTTATATGCGAGACTATTTGATATTAAAGTAATTCACCCAAAAATGTAATTTATATTATTAATTACCCTTAACACATCGCTGCACAAGGCTTGTGAATGCGTGCATTTTACTGACACAGAAGAAAATAAACTGTTGAATAAAGTCAATATTTTATGACCACACAAAAGTATTCTCTGTGATAATATTCCGATTGTTCCACTGAAGGCATATGGTCAGTTTAGATGTTTTTGGTACCTTTCTGGACTTTAAACGAGTTGGGAACTTTGTTGTACACTACCTGACAAAGTCTTGCCATCTATCCCAGCTGTTAGAGGAACAAATAATAACTTGACTTCTAGTTGATCATATGGAAAGTGGCAAAAGGTAGATTTTTCCGTAGATGAGATGGAGGAGGTATTGAAAATGAATCCAAAAAATCTTAATGAATCCTGGGAGTCCAGCAAGAACGCTTTCTTTGCCATTCCAGATGACTTTATTAACGACTCATTGCAGAGATGTATAAATGCAGTCCTCCAAGCTCATGGGAGTCATACACAATATTAATTCTTTTTCCACTGCACCATGACTTTAAATTCTATACTGTACATTATTTCTGTTAAGTGACAAGAATTTGACCTAAGCAAAGTCAGACCTTACTGTCCTAATTAAATAGTTAAAAATCAAGACATGATCATATTTTATTTTGGTAAAATAAGCGTAATCTAGAGGCTTTCATATAAGCCACTTCTGATACCAAAAGATCAACTAGAAATCAAGTTATTATTTGTTGTTCCTAAAACCTGGATAGGTAACAAGACTTTTGTCAGGTAATGTATATAAGGGAGCTCTTAGATTTAATCGAAAATATCTTAATTTGTGTTATGAAGACAAACAAAGGTCTCAGAGGTTTGAAACTATATAAAACTACATATTATGTACATAATTTTCATTGTTTCGCTAGCCTTTTTAGCTCTTTCAAATAATGTATTTTAAAACAAGCATATCTGGCCATATTGCATTTTTTCAACAAAATAATAATAATAATAATAAAAGCATATTTAATTAACGATACATTCCTGAAAACAAGTCTCTATGGTACTCTTGTAAACACATATAATAATATTAATTAGTAAATAAATGACTCCATGAATGTCCATATCACTCCAATGGTTTGCATTGAACTAGTGTTTTGGTGTATGATGGGAAATGAAAGGTTTTGGTATTTAATTATGGGGGATCTAGCAAATAACCATGTCCTCATTATTTTGGGCAAGAATGACTTATTAGCATTCTTGGTTGAACATCATTCCATCAGCAGTCAGTAGTATAAAGTCAGATTACTCTGTGGAACCCTTTCTCTTTAATTACAGTGTGGACAGCTTTTTTTCAAAGGTGAAACTATTCCCCTGCTAGGTGTGGCTTCTGTTTATGAGGAGACTGAGCTCTCTTTTTTGTGGCTTTCATGTGGCAATTAAATCTGTCTCCTAACACTGGGTGGCGGGAGGTGCTAAGACAAGCAAACGTCTGAACGGCGAAAAAAAAATGCTTTTGGCTGAAGGCTTTAACAAACATAATTAATTACTCCAGACAGGTATGTATTGAAAACATTCTGATCCAAGCCTGTGAGCCATTTAGATCAGTGGATATATTCAAATAAGCCACGGCAAAGACGCAGGAAATTAAGCCAAGTGTTCCTCAAGTTTTTCAATGTAGGAGGAAAGAAAAGCACTTTTACACATAGTCTGCGGATGTTTGAAACCACATTTACATGACTGAGGGATATGGTTTTAGGTGTTGGTAAAGCAATATGCCAGGTTGAGTAAGGTTAAGCTCTATCAGCATTTGTGGCATAACATTGATTGCCACAGAAAATCACTTTGACTTTTCTGTTTATTGTTTATAAAGCAAATTTGCGGTTATAGTAATGTACTTACATTAAATGTAATTATAGGGCCAATGATTCATACAGTGCTCAGCATAAATGAGTACACCGCATTATGAAAATGAATATTCTTATTAGGGCTGCACGATACTGACAAAAAACTGATATTTGGATATTTAGTTTGTCCGTGATAACTATTGTGATATGAGTATAATTTCACAAGATCTCTAATGCTGTGTTCACAGCAGATGTGGGACACGCGAATAAATCATCTTATTTGCACGTAAATAGATGAAAATTGAGTTTACTCGCTTCAACCGTGTGTCAAATTCACTTCACAATAGACAAAGATTCACATCATGGGCAGGGTGCCCGGTCACTCTAGTTTTGTTGCTAAATGGCTAACATGGATTTTATTGAGAGAATAGCTGCGTGTGCTTTAAGAATGCTGAAAAACAGAGTATATTGGTTCAGCGCCGTGTCTGAGTGCACTAGATCCTTTCGGAGGGGTACCCAGCTCTGTGAGTTCATCAACTCCTTCAGAAACTATACCTGGATGATGAAGGCTTTCAGCAGTGCTTCAGACTGAGCCAAGCCCAGTTTGATGAACTGTTGTGTGGTATCGGTAAAAGGATTTTCCCTTGGGACACCAACAACAGGCACTATGTCTTAATCCCTCCCCTACAAGAGCAAGCTCATGATTGGTTAACGCGGCGTGAATGTCCGCTGAAGTTCAGATTTTCCAACTCAAGCAATTAGCGCAAAACGCTCAACTCGAGCCTCGTCATTCGCACCACAGGATGTCCATTCGCGTCTTTGCATTGACGTAACATGTAAATCATTCATGTTTGACGCTTCACGTCTGGTGTTAACGCAGCATTACAACTCTATTTGGAATGATTCATATTTTTACACTGATTGAAATGATCTTGTAGAGGAGTATCTGCATAAAGTACAATACAACAATTACAATTGTACAAAAGTACAATTGAACAAATAGATTAATTTGATGGTTTTCTGTGGAATCCAACAGCATTGAGGTATAAAAGTTTAATAGTAATATATATAATAACACTGTATAGCGTAGACTCTTCATTGTATAAATAATCAAATACAAATATTTTGCTATATATATACACCTTTATAACCTTTTGGTTTAAGTTTGCTTAAATCATACACAATCACAGGCCTTAAAAACACATCCAAATGAAAATCTTAAACTGTGTGATGACTCCACAAATCACATGTTCTGAACTGTAATTCTGATCAACTATAATCCCAACTTGACATTGCATATCCTGCGATGTGACTATTGCAGATTGACACAATGCGATATCGATGCTAAAACAATACAGTGTGCAGCCCTAATTCTTATCCATATATCTAGATGCCAGGTCTTTCCTGGTATTTCTACTTATATGAGTGTCAAAAAAGTATAAAAACAATATTTGGGTGCACCAATATTAAAAAGTTAATGCACATTACACATTAAACCGTCAACACTGCAGTTGTTGTCTTTGAGTTAAGGCTTAATGTATGCAACTCCAGGTATGAACGATAATTCACCAAAAAGATTTTCAACTTTCATTTTTCTAGCTTTCCCACCTCTCCAAAAGATGTCTGCATCAGTGAATACAGATAATATATTTTGATGTGAAACACCTATTAAACATTTATATTCATTAAAATAAGAACATGGTCACCTAACAGCTTAGGAAAAGAAAGATTGCATTAAAATCCAAAATTAAATGTTTGTTTTTATTGATTATCCCTCTTTATTAAAATGCAATTTATCATTTTTCCCCAACAAATTCAGTTGGGTGTAATAATTTTAAGTTATTTTGTGTTATTTTAGCTTCAGATTTGGGTTTGGTACTGACTAATCTAATATGACCAAATACAATATTGTATAGCATCCTACAAGAAATCTTAATTTAAAAGAGAGATCTATGAAGGGTGTACTCATTTATGCTGGACAGTGACTAAGTTTACATGGACAACAGTAATCGAATTATTTGCCTTAATCTAATTAAGACAATAATAAGATTAAGGCGTTTACATGAGTTGCTTTTAGAATGTTCCTTTCATGATCCTGTTTTACATGTTATAGTACATAAAAACGTCATCGCGTCACCACACTATCCACATTTCCTCTGGAAGAGTGCAATTTTAAAGTTCATACCACATGCAGATAGGAAGAAAAAAAACTCTGTTGTTAGTGGTGTGCACCGACTCTGTAGGTGCAAAGAGTGTCAAACACCCATGTGTGTGTGTGTGTGCACTATCCTGTCGCAAAACGCAGCGAAAAGTCCTACATGACGGTAATAGCTTAATTAAGGTGTACATGGTACATGTCTGTACTGCACTTCAATAAAGCGACTAAAATCAGCTTACTCCACGTTTTAATTCGATTCCTCTTTAGTTCGATTATAACCTTGGTATGATTAAATTAATCTAAAATCGCTGTTTACATGGTAGACTCTTAATCAGAGTATTGTCTTAATTGAACTAAAATTTAATTATTGGTGTCCATGTAAACATACTCACTGTAGGTTTTAAAATCATAAAAATGAATCTAACCAGTTAATGCTGCTTCAAGTGCAATATAATATATGATGATTATACTACTACTCTCCTATTTTTATTCATTTTTGACGTATATTTCTTTAGACTAAAACAGATATTGGTCTATGTAGATTTGCACCCAGTTTTCTTCCTCAAATTACCCACACACTGAGATTTTACCCCTCTAGCGCATTAGCAATTCAATTGTTCTTCTCGAAGGGGCGGGGGGTGGGGGGGGAATCCTGGAGTCTTCTGACACTTCCCAAATCAATCACGTTGTTTCTCCCCTCTCGACAGAGATAAGGTGCAAAGAGAGCAAAAATTCCACACCATTAGGTCACCGTAAGAGAAAGTGTCTAGACGTTTATTTGTGTCTCGTGTCTCTCCGTGTGTCTTTGAAGGCGCGGGGTGGCCCCTCTGTCAGGTGTGTCCTGACGGGAGGAGGCGCGGGCCGTGGGGTGGGGGGTCTGGATCAAGGTGTGGTGTTGTGCTTTGATGTGGGGCCTGTCATGCTCCGCTGCCTCCTGATGCTTCTTGGCTGCCGTGGTGTCTAGAGCCGCAGACCAGGTAAACCTTGGGCCTTTTTCCACATACACACACACACACCGCTGTCCTTTTTTGTACGCTGTGACACAGGAGGTGCTGAGCTATTGAAGGGGTTACAATGCACGTCTTGTTGCCCAGCCTCCCACATTTCTGCATTCTGTGGTTACAGAGAAGACAGCTATGCAGTAATTTCAGAGGTATTATGCCCCAGGCAATAGGCCCCTGTAAACTTAAAGGGGGAAAAGAAAAAAAAGGTGTCTCAGGTAAGAATCAGGCTGAAGGCTGCATGATAAATTTCCATTATGACATATTATTCTTCACATTCAAATCGAAGCCCAGTCTACTCCGTTTGAAGCACGTCAACGTGTCTGTGTTTCAGACGCAGGTTAATTTCTTGCCAGTCTGTATTCTATTATGATAACCCAGTTGGCAGCAGGTGAACTTAATTCCTGTTATATTTACCAAGTATGCATGGAGCTGTTACGAAAACCAACACGCTCTGAAGTTGAGGTGTCCGTTTGCGGCACATTGCTCGGCAGCATCATGCATGAGAGACTGTGATTGTGGTCTGCATGTGCAACATATGCTGTGGGCGGCCTGGAATGTGCAAGACTGGTGAACACACATACTGTAAGTAGACACACACACACACAAAATTATACAAACTTCAAATACTGAAACTGAAAACGAGACAAAAACAGTTCTGAAACAAACAAACAAATCTACTTTTATGACAAAGATAAGGTTGGGCGATGAGATGATTTTTGAGTTAATATTTGATGTGAATTTATGTCGTGTTGTACATTATCTATATTGAGACTGTAGCTCATTTTACCCATTGCAATACAGGTACCTTTGTCTCAAAGATATTGTACAGCAAGCTATAAATTCACATGAATAATTAACTCAGTGTTAGAGTTAAACTCGCGGCACTTATTCATTTTGTCAAAAGTTTGTTTGTTTAGCCATGCTGGTTAAGTATTAACAGCAAATGCGCATTTTGTTTTGCACACACCAGAGGAGAGCGTTACGCTTGCATCACTGCTAAGTCTCAAACGCCACCTAATTACAGAACTAGTTTATCTTTAACGACTGGTGACCAAGTGTCAGAAACACCCAAGATTTACATATAAACATAATTTGTTTTTGTGTCTAAAGTAAAAGGAAACAAGAGAAAACAGATGCTTTGTTTTGCCTATTTTCCTACTATGAAAGTTAGTTTTTTTAAATTTTTAGCATTTAAGCATTTAGTTTTTAGTTTTAGCATTTAAGTTTTTAGCATTTTTTAAATATCACACATAAAAACACAAAGATATACTGAAGAACATGGGTGACTAGTTGTTGGCTGCTGATAGCAAGACAAAAATATTATGGAAGTCAGTGGAAGCAGGCAACTGTTACGCACATTTCTGGTTTAAAACAACTTGAGAGTAATTAAATGACAGAATTTAAATTTTTGGGTCAACTATCCAGTTGATGCTAATAAAACAACAACTCAATTATTTTTTCGTGTTTATTTGTTCAATTTCAAAAACACCACTGCTAAATAGAATACTGAAAAATACTGTAAAATAGTAAAACAAACTGAAAGAATCATGAAGAATCATGAATTATGATTTTCCTCAAAAAAATCTTGACATGATATTTTTACCTTATGGCTAGGGCCAGACAGAATCTGCGGGCATTTTTTGCAATTTCTGCTGAGAATTTTGTAAAAAATCTGCAGATTTATGCGGAATGATTTTAGGAGTATCATAACTAAAAACTTAATATATGAAGTCAACAAATAATACATTTTTAATTTTTATTTAATTTTACAATGCAAATCCAATTGGATCCACATATTTCGTGAACAAAGCAAGTCTCTCATAATATATATCTACTAAAAGCATATTACTTTACACACTGTATTGTAAATAAATCCTGAAAATTGTAATACTACCATTATTATATCACAATAATATTAGTGAAGCTAATTTAAAAAACAGAATAACTATAAATTTACACAATACATAGACTCAATGATGGACTAAAAATATGCGGAAATCTGAAGTTAGCACTTTACCAAAAGTGAGATTATCAGTCAGCCACAAATATTCATTTTGATTTACACGTTTGAATTTGACTGTCAAAGTGCCAAGGGCCACAATCTTGCATGCAATCTCAAGTAACTAGCGTTTTGCAACTCTCAAATGGTCGTATATGGCTGCCGTCGCATCATCTAGGTGGAAGCTGCACACTGGTGGTGGATGAGGAGATTCCCCAAATGTGTAAAGTGATTTGAGTGTCCAGAAAAGCAATATATAAATGTAAGGAATTATTATTAAGTAGTTTAGTTTTAGGTTCCCTATAAAGGTTTGTTTATTTGATTTGATTTTGTTTTGTTTTTTACTATGATATTAGGGGAAGATATAAACTAACACCACCAACCCTTATAACAGTAACTAATAACAGTACCTCACAGTTTCCATTGTTGTCCTCTTCCCCAGGCGTTGCATGTGCCCGTTGGCATTCTTATTGCAAGGGTGATCATTTCCCATCAACTACCTAACCTCAAGTTTTTCACCTGCAGCCTTTATGGCTTTACCGGAAACTTCAGAATGACACTTCCTCTATGTAAACTCACTGTCAGCACTACATGCACAGTCATTTCATATTTTGGGGTGTATTAGCATGGGATTGAACTCACACATTTTTTTTAATTCATAAGCCACACATATGCACTTTTCTCACACAGATGCATGGCTGAACTGCTTTCAACTCTTTGTGGTTAAAAAAACTAAACCTTTCTGGAAAGACTTTATCGGGGACCTGCATAAGCTAACAATTGTTTGATTACTACTGTTCTCCTTATTGAAAAGTCAAGTGTATTTTTATGACAATACCCGAGCACTATTATTGGATAAATGCTTTACATGAAAGTGATTCACCTAAGCCTGATTTCCAATAATAAGTTCTTATTTCTTCAGGTTCTTCACCTCATTTGGCTCAACAACTCTCTCAGTGAGTCATACTTGTATGTTTATTGCAAATACAGCAAACTGAATCAACCTGTGGTTAAAGGCTTGTTTTAACCTGTGATTAAAATTATTGTTAAAGCA
The DNA here is from genome assembly GCF_903798145.1 of Danio aesculapii. Lineage (NCBI taxonomy): Eukaryota > Metazoa > Chordata > Actinopteri > Cypriniformes > Danionidae > Danio > Danio aesculapii. The sequence continues at coordinate 34,491,579 of NC_079451.1, forward strand.
CAGATTACACAGTCTTTATTAGATCTCAAATCTGCATTTATTACAAATATTCAGGAAAATGAAATGGTTTTCCTCGCAGACTGTGGTCATAGAACTAAACTGACAACATTTGCATACCTGAACAGTGAGTTGTGCATCTGAAACATTTGGCTAATAGTAAAAAAATATCAAAAGAGACCAGAGCTAGTTGTTTTTTTTACTTTTTTTTCACTTTGACGAATAATTATTTTTGTAAGCTAATTTGTTTAAAAAATAAATAAAAATATGTTTTAGCACATACCTAAACTAAATTCTTGGTAGTAATAATAAAAGAAAAAATGTTTACTGAAAAAATGGCCATGCTTTAATGACTATCATACATTTTTACCAAGATTTATAAATGAGGCCCACCAAAATGTCATTCAGCGTATTTAATATGAAAGTTTATATACCAAAATACCTTGTCATTCATATGTACTATAGAACAAGAATCATTAGATGACGTATTAAAAGTTTCTATTTGAGGACCTAAGCGCCGCACCTAAACTGTAATTTCTAATGTTTATCCTTAACTTTCATCCACCAGCCTTTAATCAACTAGGTTTTACCAAAGTCCCTTTCAAGGAAAGTCTGTTCACTCAGCAGCCATATTTGTAACGTCTCCATTCAGTTCATCCAAGACCTAAGTCCTCACAATTAAATCAAATATTTCCAATCTGCAACAAAATCTGAAGTAACCCATATCAATTGCTGCAGTATTTATCCAGATGTAAGTGCAATACTTTTGTATATCTCATAATTTCAGCGAGAGTAATGGTGGACTATAAATGCATGTGTAAAGGACGTCACTTATAGACAATCACAACATGGTTTATATTGAACTACGCATATATATATAATTGTAAACACACGCAACCCCATTCAAAAATAGACATGTACAAATGTATACAAGCTCATATTAATGCATTTTAGGACATGTTGTGCATTTGTGCCATCCAGCCGCAACTATTTTTGGCCGGTGAGACGACCTTGTAGTCGGACCAATGTTTGCTGGGTCATTACTGTAGTTGCTTAAGCTCTAATTACATTCAAAACATGTAATTTCCAGTTTGCTCCTGCTACTGCACATGTGCAACAATTTGCATGACACCAATGTCCTTTACAGATATTTTAATGGTAACCAGAGGACAGGATTATTAACACTGGAAGAACAAAACCTGAGCAAAGACTGGAACATTAAACAATATGTGATGGGATGTGCTGTGGTGTCTTCTCCTGTCAAAATTAACGCATGCGCCACGTGGTTATAAAGACTGATGATTGGCTATTTCAACCAGAAGGAGGACTTCCTTCACTGAGTCGCCCCAAAAAAATGACTTTTGCAAAATTGTTGCAAACAATTTATATGAGTTGAATTTAAACAAACAAATTAAATTTAGTTATGTTCAACTTAATTTCTTTAAATCCAGCCCAAATAAATTGTTTACAACCACTTAAAAAAATTCATAGTAATGCCACTGAACTGTCTTTGTATATCTATAGTCTATGGTTTTACCAAAAGGTTGACTAATCTCAAATAATAAAGCAGACACTCTATCTGCATTTAATAAGCTTTCTATGTGTAATTTTTTTTTTTTTGCATATTTAATCAGATGGATCAATTTACACAAACATAGGACGTTCCTCCATTGACTACATGTTAGGGCTGCGCAATTCTGGCTAAAATTCGAACCACAATTTTCTCACGATTCTGTAGATGTAAAATTAAGGTTCATATGAGTAGGTAAATATGTCTCAGCTATTAACTCACAGTAAAGTGATGGCATCAGAACACAATTATTCATCATTTTAAAGATGAATTATGTTTGAGAGATATGCTTGTCATTGACAGCATTATTAGACTATTTTTTCACTGGTAAAATGAAATATGTCATTATCGGAATCTCTCTTGCATTATATTCAACATTATATAGGTTAGAGTAGTTATACTGACCCAGTAAACAATTATTTTCATGCACAACACTTTGTATTCGCTATAAGTGAAAAAAACATTCGTGAAAAAACAAAACAAATCGTAATCATAACTCTAACATGTGATATAATTATTTAAATGATGTGTGTGCTTTTGGTTTCACTTTCACGGTCAAATGCGATCATGCAGTCACTTTTGAGAAAAAAAAAAAAACACATGCAAATCATACTTCTCGTGCGGTTCCCAAACGATTGCTCCATTTCCTATGCAGGCTCTGTTGAATAAAGTAGACATCATTGGGGGGCACGCGCACGTCCTCTTGGTAGTAAACAAACAGTGCTTCAGCTCATGCATGATTTTGCGGCCACGAATACATTACATTTTTATTACGTAATTACATTAAGACAGAAATGACATTTTGGGGTGAATCATAGCTTATAAATACACTATTCGACACTTAACACCGTTTGGAGGTGTCCATGTTGTTGAGCAATGTATATAAAACAATGTAAAGACTTCCGCAATCGCCCTATGCTTCTTGACTGTCCTTAAAATATAATTGGCTGAATCATAGAAAAGCAGAATTAAGATCGTGTGTAAGGTCGAATCAAGATTGCGATCTTTTATTGATTAATCAAGCAGCCTTACTACATGTAAACATTAAAACAACTGCAACATTGCAACTTGCCACAACCTGACATTCATGAGAAATTTGGAAATAGTTGCAAGTTAATAAATAGTCCTCGGCATTTTTAAATGTGATGTACGCACAAAATGGGGGTGGAAATGTGCATACAGTACGCCAGTGTTTCCCAACCCTGTTCCTGGAGGCACACCAACAGTACATATTTTGGATGTCTCCATTATCTGACCCATTCATTTCAGGTTTTGGAGTCTCTTCTGATGTTATGATAAGTTGATTCAGGTGTGTTTGATTAGGGAGAGGTTGAAAACGTGGACTGTTGGTGTGCCTTCAGGAACAGGGTTGGGAAACACTGCAGTACGCCACTTTCCATGCAAAGGTTCTAGTACACAGCTGTAGGTAAACTCTAACTAAACAGGTTTAACTTTAATGACTTAATTGAACCACTTGAAATCATCATGAATCATAATCACTAATAAATAAATGAACATTTATTCTGTCTTATGTTCACTTTTAGGAAGGCTTCTTTGCAAAGTTTTCTAAATGAAACCCCTGCCCTGTTGGTGTAATGTGAAAGTGAAACGTGTTACACTATTTGAGACCTGTAGTAAACATTAAAGGTTTTCAGATTATGTGGAGCAGTTATTAAAATATCCCCAATGTGTGATAAATGAGTCAGATGTTTTTTTTAAGCGCATTACACTTTTTTATGTGTGCGGGGGATATGTTTTATGGTATTTTTACAGTGCATTTGAGGCGAGTTTGTTAAAGCATTCTTACTGTATGATGTGTGTGAAAGCATTCAGTGCGCGTGTGTGGAGGGTGCATTAAAATATTGTGTGATGTGGGTGTTAAAGTACGCTCTCTCTCTTTTGCTTTTTCAATGGTTCAGCACTTCCTGCCTTAAAGGCCCTGCCTCCACACATTGTGCAAATATTATTTTAGCAAAATAATATGCAGTTAATAAAGTTTAATTGATCTGTGCAGCTTTTCAGGAAATCTGCATCAAACAAAGCCCAAAATCTAGACTTCATCTGCTAATGTTGATTCTCTATTTAGTGTTGTTTAGAGTGAAACTGCCTTATTCCATTCAGATTTCAATTTCTGCTTTAAAACAACCCATGAATTACCTCAATACACACGCATACGCGCACACACACATGCCAATAACAAATCAATGATACAATAAATTACTTAAAGAGCCCCTATTTAGCATTACAAAAGGTAATATTTTGGTTTTGGGGGTCTCAAACAATCACATCTCAAACATTCATTGTCTTTTAATATGCATTTATTTTTACCTAATTATACCAACGACTCCCATATGATTTATACAGCGATTGATTTGTTCCCAAACCCCTCCTTAACCATAGCTAATCTGCGCTGATTGGTCCGATGACCCAGTCTGTTGTGATTGGTTGACTGCGTTCAGCGTGAGATAGAGAGAAATGCCCACCACGGCTATGTGTAACAGATGTGTAACTACACGGTAAAGTAGCACACAGAGTATGTAAGAGTAAAAGAAAGGAAGAAGCATGTGTCACATTTCAACTTGGTTTTGGACGCAATATGTGAACAGCCCCATAATTTTTAACCTGAGAAAACAGTACAAGCACTGATCTATAATAAATATGCGATTTCAAGCCGCGTGGGGCGATAACAACTTATCACACAAATATTTTGCAAACTACACAAAACGAGGCAACAATTTTAATTACACTTACATGTTATGATCTGGAGGAAGACGAAACTGGTCCATATGAACTGTAACAGTTACTGACAAAGTCCCTGTCAAAGTCTGACAAAGTGTCATACATTACATGCAATAGTCTCTGCTGCTCTTTCCTTAAATAGCAAACGGTCAGCGAATCCTGGGTTGCAGCATAGGTTATTGTATCAATTCTCAGAAAAATGACAAGAACAAACACAGAACACGATTGGCTATACTGTGGTATTGCTGTGAAAATGAACTTTAACCCCTTAAATCTCCATCTGTCAGTAATCGTCATCTTCGCGTCATGATCAGCCCAGTGATCCTCATCGCTCCGCTAGTGTCTGAAGGGCAAGGCGCGTTCACATTTTACCAGAGCTGGAACTACATATTTGGTGATGTACCGTATCGACATGTTCAAGCAAAAGATCTGAACCAAACTCGATTCATTCATTCGACTCCGAGTCGACTGTTTCATTATAGAATCAATAGTTTTTAACATGGTGCACTTTCAGATTTTAACCTCAGCTGGATGTTTTCATTCACTTAGTGCTGTGTTACACACTGCATGGAAGGTCATTTTCAAAAACCCATAATAGGGGCTTTTTAAATAACTACAATTGAAAAAGGTTTATAAGAATTCAATACTCTGTTATACCTAATATTAAAATGCATTCATGAGCAAACTCATGAGCAAACTGGGGACACATTCCAATTTAAATCTGTGTTTAATCTGTCTCATTTGTCCACATTCAATTACTGAATTCGTAAAGGTCCCATGAAGTGCTTTAAAATGTGCATTTTTTATTCAATGTTTGACAGAATCCCAACTTAAAAATGAAGAGAGGCGGGACACAGAGTAGCTCCTCCCGTTTTGAAAAAAAAGCAAGCCAATAGCGCTTTGTTTCACCACAGCTCTGCCAGTGAGTGGTTGAGATCAAGCGCATCAAATGATAAGCAAATGTGAAGCATCTTGAAGGGGGCGGGGCATTTCAGACACAAGAGAGCATTTGATTGGTCAAGATTGTATGAGAAACTGTAGTATGAGGTGACGTGAAAAAAAAAAGGTTGATTAATTTAGGCGGTTTTATTAATTAGGTTTTAATTTAAACTACAAGCTTTACATATTTATATCGGTTTTAAATCTTCTAAACACATATATTGTCATTGTTTTGTACCACACTAGTTATAGATATCCTTGAAGACTTCCTTGATACTAACATCTAAAAACATTATTTTAATTTCATTATACCTTTAAATGGCAGACTCTATGGCCGAGTTTATGTATTGGATTTTTCTGACCTTCCATTCTAATGTTATGGAATAATTTCATCCAACAAACATATGAACAAGAAAAGAAGCGACAGAAAATAATATGAAGAGCAGCAGCTTTTTTGTGCAACAGTATTTGTGTCGGAATTAGGAACAGTAAGAAAAAAAAAAATTTCACCAAGTGAAACTTAACTGTCCTGTAAGGAGGGGGGGTATTCAACCATGAGCAGAAAGCAATCCATTAAATGCAAATGTTAATTTTTTAGGGCTTTTTAACATTTATTTGATAGGACAGTGCAGAGTGGAGACAGGAATGCATGGGGAGCAGAGAGAGAGAGTAAGAGGGAAAAGATCAGCAAAGGACCTAAAGCCTGGGTTGCCGTCAGCACAATAGTACTACATGTCAACAGACTAACCACTAGGATATTGGCGCCAACTCAAATTAGTGTAGTGACGATATTAGAATTTCTAACTTCGGTATGATACCAAGGAAAATATCAATATTCAATACCATTTTCAATACAGCGAGGAAACCACATCTCAACCAAAACTGGTTACGGGGGTCAGAACTTGCCATCTTGTCATTGGACGTCAAGGAGAGCTGTGTACATGCAGAGAGTGTATCAACTGTTGCTGGTGAGAGAGTAAGGCCAATATCTGTTAACCAAACGCAAGAACTTATCAAGTTAAATATTCAACTATCGATACTTATTAAAGAGCCTTAAAAATGTCCATGAACTGTGTACTGTGAAGTTCCTGTCAAGCTCTGACAAAGTCCCATACAACAATAGTCTTTTCTGATTCTTCCTTAAACAAATAACCAACAAATTCCCCTTGTAAGCGTGTAGATTGCTGAAGCACTAGTCAGAAAAATGACAGGAACACAGCACAAGGTTGGAACTATCATGCTGAGGTATTTTTGCAATAATAAACATCATCCACTAACTCTTCACAGCCTCACCTTTGGGTAAGGAAAACAACACTAACTTCCCCTCACACTTTTCCTCACATTTTCACGACATGATTCAACCGGGATCTGCTAAAGTGTTTGTTTTCTTCTTTTTCTTTCTACAGAGGTTTGTGGGCAGGGGTTTAAATTTTCCCGGGTCTGCGCGCGCAACAAATGGGCAAGGCTTGAGTTCCAGATCAACATCATGCTGACACGGCTAAATATTCATTACCCACAACGATTCATTTGAACCACTCTGAGTCTACTCTTTTATAGATGAATCAATAGTTTTAAACACGGTGGACTTTCAGATTTAAGCCTTTGCTGGATATTTTACTTCACTTAGAGCTGTGTTACGTGCTGCATGAAAGGTTGTTTACAAAAACCCATAATAGGGGCTCTTTAAAGTATCGATATAAAAATATTGAACTCAAATGAACTTTTCGATGACCACACGAAGATCAAAATGTTTCTTACATCTGTATTTTGTCCTATTGAGATCAACAAAAGTGTTAATACAATGCGCTAAATGGGCCAAAAGAACATTTCACAGTCAACGTTGTAGTCCTTGGGTTAAGGTATGAACGATAATTCACCAAAAAGATTTTCAACTTTCATTTTTCTAGCGTTCCCACCTCTCCAGAAGATGTCTGTAAGATGAAAGCACTGCGGCCGTCCCTTATCGCTGTCTTTTGGAGCTCACCAAAAAGAAAAAAAATACGGCAGTTCCACGTTACAGGAGAAATAGCATTTGGGATTATAGTTCTAAGGACAACCCTGACTATTCACACTTGGCATTAGCAAGACAGCCTCAGTACAAGAAGGATATTTTTTATTCCTTCAATTTAACTTTAATTACTCAAATCTCTGTGAGGGCACACAAGAAAAGCCCAGGCATTTGTGTCAAGAAGATTACCAGACTGCCCTGCCAAGTCCGCGCGTCGCTGCATCGTTAGATAGAATTCAAATTCAAATCCGGGCTAAAGACAGTGCAGCTGTCGCCCCCCTGGCCTGCAAAGCACCCCTTGGATCAAAAATTAGCTGTCCTCCTCTGCCTGCTTCTCATCTCCTTCCTCTTCCCCCCTAAGGACCCTAATCCCTCTCTCCCCACTGACTGTGACAGCCAAAATAAAGCCATAAAACCCTCAAAATAATTAGTAATTAAAAATAAAAAAAATGTTTCCCCTTTCATTTTCGAGTCAGGTAGGGAAAGCTGCAAAGTTGTCAAGAGTGCTGGGTCCTGAGCCAAAACCAGACTGTATTTTCATTCTTTCCTATTCTTCATTCACACCAGATACATTTGCCCACGGTGGAGACGTATCAATCATGAAACATGCATGCAGTTTTGAGATCTCTCTAACTCGCGCCAGGCTTTTAGCATGAACATTTTTATCGCAGTGGTGGAATGTGTCAAAGTGACACAGTCAGGGAGTGCTTTGGTTTCATCAGGTTAGTGAGTAATCTTTCTACAATAGTGCTGTCTGATATATAAAGCACACTTACAGTACTGTTGTGTGAATAAGTGCTCAGCTTACTTTTAAACATTGGTGCACCCAAATATTGTTCTCATCCCTTTCTGACACTCATATGAATAGAAATACCAGGATAAAACTGTGGTAACATTTCCAGTTATCTCGTCTGGCTGGTGGTTCAAGTATGAGACTTGAAAATTGGCCACTAAGAGAATCAGCTTCAGTACAGGAATATATTTAATTCTTATGCATACTATGCTCACCAAAACTGGATTTGCAAGATTGAAACTCAATAAAAGAGTAATATTGAGAAATTTATGCCTGTATTCAGAAAAATTCAATGCTGATGGGTGCAGTGTCACGCCATTCTTCAGAAATCTTTCTAATATGCTTTTTTGGGGAGTAGGAAAGCTTTGTGATCAATATTGAAACAGCTGTGCTTGTTTTGGTTTTTTTGAGAGAGATTTTGTCAGATTTTGTAGTTAGAATTTAGTATGTGGAACACATTTTCACAATTAACTGTGGATTCTTTCCTTTAAATTTCTAATTCACGGCCGTTAGTAGGTTAATTGTTGTAGCAGTTATGCCTAGGTCTGGAATAGAAATAAGAGATACAGAATATGGTTAGGCCTGTCACAATAATCAATACATCGACTTATCACACAACACATGGCCATGATCTCAATCATTTTGGTGATGTGATACATATCGCTCATAAAAAATAAAAATAAAAAAAAACAGCATTTTAGCTCTATCGGAGATATCAGTGTCAGTATGGTTAAACACTATAGTATTTACTATAAATGACTTACTCTTTACTATTATATATAATATTAATATATACTTTATGGTTTCTGCTACATTCATTCTTCCATGGCAGGGCGCCATGCCAAAATTCATCCCGCCATGGCAACATTACAGCTTCTCATTCAAAACACTTTATTAGTTTTTTTTTTTAAAATAGCGGGTGATAATCGCACCAAAACGTATTAAAGGGTAAGTGAATTTTAACAGCGCAAACTTTTCTGTAACCGTAGTAGTGCTGTGCGTCATTTGTTTAACTCTTTAAGGCAGGGGTGTCCAAACTCGGTCCTGGAGGGCCGGTGTCCTGCAGATTTTAGCTCCAACTTGCCTTAACACACCTGCACGGATGTTTCTGGAAAGCCTAGTAAGCTTGATTAGCTAGCCCAGGTGTGTCTGATTGGGGTTGGAACTAAACTTTGCAGGACACCGGCCCTCCAGGACCAAGCTTGGACATGCCTGCTTTAAGGTGACATTCTGACTGGCTGACTGACAGGTGCGTGATACATGAGGCCAGCAAACGTATAGCCGTTTCACTTTACTTCAGGACGTATTAATACCGCTCTGTAGGTCTATTGAAAACATTCATAAATATTCCTAGCAAATCTAATAAATGCTGGAGACATACTCGTTACATAAACGCACTAAAATCGCACTTCAGCATCGTTTATTTAAGAGCGCACAGAAGATCTGCACGCTCTTGAAGCGGCTTATATTTGAGGGGGCGTGCAAGAAGTTTTGTGCACGAGCAGAGGAAATCGGCGCGGAAGCAAAAAGATCCGCGTGCTCGTAGGCTATTACATAAATGCGATCTCGACTTCTAATACTGAGCTTACGACATTTGTCATTGAAATAACGCCACAGGTAGTTGGTAGATCTGTGTAAAAAAAAAATTCTAATTAATCTTGTTTCTATCTAACGACCCTTTGATCTTCTGAACCTTTCAGGTAGCGTGTCACAGTATCAGTACATTGCTTTTATCTTTCGCTTTCACACTTGTACTTAGTAATTTTAGGGAAAACCACAGATACTGTTGGTTGTGCACCTTTTTTACAAACCAAGTTTGTCAACGCCATTATAATGACACCGATCACTCTGCCTAGTCATGTCGGAGTCCCGTGGAAAAAGAGATTAACAGGTAGCAATTTGTGTGTAACTTATCTTTATTTATGATTTGGTTATTAGTAAAACAAAGAACATGCGGGTCAGGTAGTATAAACGGTAGGCTACAAATAATTAATTCATTATTCATAGATAATTAATTCACAGCTGCTTACGACGATGATGCCATCGTCAATTGCGCAGTTTTACATTAGACATCGTACAATGCCAAATTGGTTGACATTACCTTACCCTAATAGTAAATATACCATTAATATATACAGTACTATACTATTATATACTATTATAATTTTTCTATTATAGTTTTTTTCTAACAAATGAAAATAGATCTGTTACTTGTTTCTAGTTCTTGTTTCTATTCCTTGTTTCTATTCCTTGTACAGTCTTGTTTACATTTATCATTATTATTATTTATTTAAGATGTTAAATTTCAAATATTCTTAAGAATGAAATATTTTGTATTCTTTGGAAAAGTGTAGTTGCATTAGGATGCTATTATATTCTCATTCTGGCATTATAAAATTAGTGGCATAAATTGACTACCATTTATCGCATTTTATTTTGGTGCAACATATCGTACAATGAAAAATGGATTTCATGACAACCCTAAATATGGTAAGCAAAAAAAAGCATTAATATGGGTTTTGTGCATTCTAACAAACAGCCAATGTACAAACATATGAGCATCTAGTTAAAACTGAGAACTAATCTAAAGTGTAACAATAGAATGTTGTATTTCTTTATATTTAATTTATCGGTCTCAGAAACACTAACCCATACACTAAAAAAAAAAACCAGCCATCGAACATGTAAAAATACCTACTCTCAAAATATCTACTCTATTGCAGTGCTGCAGAATTTAAAGTTTGCGTTTTTTCATTTACACCATGACATATACTGTAGATCTTCTATTGATCACATGCAGTCACATGATGCAAATGGTCACAGGTCAGAGTTCACCCTACTTTGTACCATAAGAAAACAGTGAAATGCAAAAACTTCTGGTCTTTGCACTCATCATAATTAAAAATGTAGTGTGCGCCTTTGAGCTAAGACACCTTAAAATGCGGGCTCTGGAGAAAGCTTACTATGTTTTGGAACACAGCACATACCACTTATTGGCTCTGCAGTCTTATTATTCGCTTCTATTAAAATAGCTTGACATCATGGCCTCGGTTCCTAATGCAGGGGCTATGGATTCCCCCACCCCAATCAATCAGGTCCGTTAAAACCCATAAGAAGTTCTGCAAAACCCGATTATAGTGCCACGGTTTGGAATGCTATGTACAGCAGCTTGTTTTTTTCTGCTGGAAGAGCACCATACATGTGCTATAATTGATTGGCATGCTGAAATTACAGGAGCCTTGCAAGGTTACGAACGGACCTGGCATGGGGCTGATACATTAAATGTGTCTGGCATAGCCAAGTAAAGCATCTGATTACAATTTCAAAGCAGAGACCTGGCACTGATTAAAATCAACAGTCCAGATGTATAGTCTGAACCCCCCTATGTGGCAACACTAAACAGGCTAAAGAGAGCAGCGCCATGGGATGAAGCCATGGCACGCCACTTTTATTACAGTTTAGTCCTTACCGCATCAGCCAATCATTTAAGAGATTGAGTAAATATGGGCGGAGCTAAAGCTGGCCATTGATGCACTGAGCTGCACAACAGACCCTCTAGAAAATCCAAGTTCCTGCTAACTGACGAAGACACTGCCTTTCCAGAAGGAGTTTCCCCAATTGCTTTCTGCCGATTTCTAACAAGCCAGAAAAGCTGGCTCTGTAACCCCACCCCCCGCTTCCTCGCTCCTCTCTTGGCCCCGGGGAGGGAAGGACGATTAATATCTGCCTACCTTGTTACCTAATTCATTATGGAATAGCAGTTAATTTGATTTGATATTATTTTAATAAAATTCAGTAATATATTAGATTGTTTCAGGCTATCAAAATAATTTTCCAATTATTACGGTTACTCAACCAAGTCTCTTTTTTTCCCTTTGCGAGCGGCAGTTGGTCTGACTCTGAATACATTAGCTCCAACAACTCCATCCCATCTGAGGGAAGAAAAACTATATATGCATGATTACACCAGAAATGTTATTACTGGTAATGTGATGCCCGCAGAACTAAGAAAATGGCCTACAGTTGGATGTGTGATTCGCGCAACGTGGAGTCTTAAATGCTTTTGATTTCGGTCCTGTAGGGAAAAGCGTAATATATGTACATTATTTATTATTTATGCACAAAATAAAACTGTATTTGCACAAATAGGATTCCTTTTAAATACAACACATAAACACCAGCAGAAGTACATTACCAGCTTTGCACTAGTGGGCTAAATCTGCAATCTGTAAATTTGTATGACCTAGAACCTGCTAAAAAATCTGATTCTATTTATAGTCTATTATTCTAGATCATTTACAACAACGTAGTTTCTTGTAAAAAAAAAAAAAATGCAAAAAACAAGTGAGAAAACCCAAGAATCACGTAAGCTTCACTTGTGCAATCACGTTAAATATTACCAGCTACATGCTACAACTCTTCAACATGTTTGTTTCACATGTGATTTTAACATGAAGCGTATGTGACACTATGTGCTTATGTTATTACGGTTGACACTAAAACAAAAAATATATAGAATCTGCATTAACTGCAATTCATATATATTTGTATTTTTTTTTTGGAGTGGGGTACTTCAACAAATTATTGTAGCACCAATATAATTCAATTGGAACGGAAGTTTAAATTGACTGAAACTTTGTCAGTCCTATCACATAAGAAGATTGTTCAGGGTATTTGCAGGAATCCTAAAGGTAATTTTAATACCGTTTCAAAACTTTTTAACAACCTTCTCAGAATATTTTAAGACCTCATCGCCACTTCAAGTTCTTATCAGTATCAAACCTTTAACTTAATAAACAGTTGCTAATAAACAGTTGTAGTAAAATAAATCAATGGAGCACAACCATGCAACAGAACTCAGAAAAGCTCAGAAGAAACAAAGCTTGAAAGAATAAATTACGCAGTTGTTTTCAGCGACAGGCTTCAGCCACTCGTCCGGGAGTAGGCAAACTTTTTTCTTTTTGCCGTCTTTTTCACTCTATGGTTTCGCTACATGTGGAGAGAGTCACATCACCTTCCCACGTTTGTCGCAAATTACGTGACATCACCCGGACAAAGGAGCTTGGCCAGACTCGCCCAGCCCAAACCAATTGCGTGGATAGAATAAATATATTTATGCTTTTTGAGTCGAACACTTTGGACAATGCTTGATCAAAATTTAAGACCTCGTAAAAATGCAATTAAGACTTTTTAATACCTTTTAAGGACATTCATTTTCTCAGAATTGATTTATCAACTTTTAATACTTTAAGAACCTGCAGACACCCTGTTGTTAATTACAGGTGTATAGATGGTCTAAAACCATAAGCTTTTTATAGTCCATTTAGTGTACTGCACTAAACACTTCAGCAAAAGTGCAGGATGGAATAAGAGTAAAGGGTCTGAGCAAAATCTAAACACGGAACCACAAACAGCTTACAGCTTTAAAACAAAAAACATATACCATACTCCACTTTAAACAACAGTAGCTACACTGTAAAAACAAATTGGTTATTTTACTGTTACATAAATATACCGGAAATTTGAATTTAAGGAAATTTGAATTTAACAGCCGTTATTTTAAGTTTTTTTCACTGCACCCCAGTTTGTTTGTTTTTTTACAGAGTATGTTTCCATCCACCCATTTTTACGCTAATTTTGGATATGCACATTAAAAAAAAAACGGTTGACAGATACGCCAAGATGCACATCAATTCTGAAAATGTGCATAAAAAAAACAGCATGCGCATAACTGAGTAGAGGTTAAATTTTTTATTCGATCAGAAAAGATGCACATAAACTACGATGGAAACACTTTAACGAACAAATTCCAGTATGTGCATTAAAAAAGGTCATGTGATGCTGTTATAAGAGATCATGTGATGATAAAAATGTGTGTGAATGGACAAACCAGCAGGCCGAGCACATTGTAAAACATCTGAAACGTTGTTTCGGACTTTCTAAAATGCCTAACCGTTTTAGTATTAGAGTTATTATATTATTAATTACGTACAGAACTGTCACGAGTATCTGTGCGCCAAGTCTTATGCCTCCAAACTCCAACACGAGTTCATTGTGTGTCGGCATTTGTCTTCTGAGGTGCAAAAAAAAAAAGGAAATTCCGTTCGTACTCTTGATATTTGCTGCCAGTTTATCAGCAAAGTGACGATTTTGTTAGAATTGACTCGTTGGATGGAAACGGCGCTTTATTCGCTCATTTTTTTATGCGATATTCCAGTTGTGCTTACATTTAATTCACATTTTTGGATGGAAAAAGCTACTGATACACTGAATAATAACTTGAAACATGATGCTTGGAATAAACAATGTTCAGAAAATGTAGACGCTTGCTTAAACGCACTTGGTGTGATCTTTTATCTTCTCCTGCCACTTGAGAATCAATGAAAAGAGAGCTTTTGACCTCACTCGGACCACACTCATGCCAGAATTTAGTTTTGGATCTTTTGGTACTTGGATCAGAAACACAGAACAATGCACAATAAAGTGACTTCTAATTAACACTCCCTCATTGGTGAAGGATTGTTGGATTGCTTTTATATAGAAATCCTTCGCCAGACTGGGGACCAACATTTCCATAGTCCTCCGAGATCTGCGTATTAATCATCTAGGGAGGGTCACGATCTGCCTCTCGGATGCTCTCGCCTCAAATTCTGACCGAAGGGCTCCCACAAAGCGATGCTCCCCTCTTTCCTTACATTTACACTGCCAATTCGGGAAGTCTCCTGCTGAAGTGAGGGATGCTTGGCAATGAAGTGACTTTTTTGATGTTTTTTTGATCATTCTGCTTGGTGCAAAGTTGGTGCACAATTCGACTTTTCCACCAAAACTTTACAGACTATTCTTTTGAAAAAAGAAGGTCACAAGGCAACTTTCTTTGTCATTTAATGAATATGACAGCTTTTAATGACTTTTTATCCTTCTTGTAAATGAAAAGTAATTTTCAATCTTTTTTTATTTTTCACTTGGAAGCATCTTAACTTTACATTCGACTAAACCAAACAAACTGATGAGCCAATGGAAAATGAGCTAATGATAAATTTAATGATCGAATGCTTTTGAATGCAAAACACTTTCAAGGGCCTAGTTTACATTTTATGTCAAAATCGAAATTCTGCGATGATAAATAATGAAAGCCAGATAGCTTTCAAAGAGTCATGTCCAAATCAGGCCACAAATGCCTCGTTGTCACTGGCCATGTTTTTGTAAAACTGCCTGGGTCACTTATCCCCCATTTCTGAGTGGTACAGTATGGTATGGTACGGGACGGTACAGGTCACCTTCATCAGCCTTGCATCTCCACTGCCAAAATGGTACCAATGGTACTCTTATGATGGGCATGGTGTACGACAAAGTTTCAGTCAACGTCATTCTCGCTCAAGAAAATGTCAAAGTGAAGCTTTATGGGTCGTTTATATATCATACGAGAAGCACTTCTCACAAAACAGATAACTAACCTTACTATGAACATGATTCGGTTATAACTGCAGATCAATGCTAGTGCAAAATAGCCTACTGCAATGTCAGCAGTTATATAAAATAAACGCAACATATACGAACACATACAGACCACATTACAGTCTCCGATATGTTACCAATTACAGATAAAAACTACACAGAGCATACATTTAGTCCTTATTTGGGTTCAAAAACAACATGCAACAAATAGTCCAGTCTGTGCCAACCTCTCATCTGTATCTTTAATCTTCACCAGTACATGAAACCACTTGTTAGAAAGTAATTCTGTCATTCCGAGTTCATAATGGTCCAAAAGGTGATGATAAAAAATAAGCATGCCAGATTGTTCATGTTTTAGGTTGCTGAAAGAATCATTTGCTTTTTTGTTTTTTCGGGCTTCTCTTTTGTTTTTTCTCCCGTCACTCTCGCGTTTGTCCATTTCTGAAAGGATGTTAGAAGCTCTTCAATAATCACACAAGTTATTATCAAAAGCACAAGAAGTTTGTTATTTCAAATATAGACGTGCTGCGAGCGCAAACGAGAAAGCAAAACCACTCACATTTTTAAACGGCCTTGTTAACAATGACGAGGCACAGGGTAGATTTTACTATTCTTCTTGGCTTTGTGGCTGTTCATCAAGATGACAACAAGGTTTGTTTAATCTCGGGTCGACCATGGCTTGTTATTATATGTATATATTATTACGGTGTAATGTCTCAACGGTGTACTTCCCCTACTTGTCCACGAGCTAGTGACGTTTCTCTGTAAACTAACAGCGTTCAGCTGCGCATCTAGCTCCACCTTTTGGTACCTTTTTGTCGTGCTAGGTACCCTTCTGAGTACACAAAAATTGGCATGGTACAGTTTGCTTCTAGGTAACTTTTTACAGCGGAAACAGCTATAAAAGCGTACTGAACCGTACCGTACCATACCATACAGTACCACTCAGTGAAAATGGGCCATTACGTTTGTGCATAATAAAACTAGCTTCAATTCAACTAAATATTCATTGTGCTTAATGTCAGTGAGGAATCACTTTTGAATTATAAAAAAGGTATAAAAAAAAAAAGCATTTTTAGCTTATTTCTGAAATGGTTTGATGCCCACTGTCACCGGGCATTACACTGCTAGTCTACTCTAGGTATTTGTACACAATTATTGCATCAACTTTAGGCACGTTTCCAAACTAGTCACTGAGGGTTCATCTGAAATGAATGAGACTGCTCTAGCCTTAATGCACCTCTAGTGGACATATCCTTTTTTTAAAAATCCACTGCTTTGACTATCACTCTCAGTGCACATTTTTGAGGACACTGGTTCTTTAAGGGATTTTTAAAAATTAATTCTACACTGATATTTAGCCTAAAAAGCATAAAAGGAAATCTCCTACAATCAATAAAAGCTGTCACTTGTTTTAGTCCAATGCATTATAACTAAGTTTTGTTATAATCAGTGAAGCTGTCTGCACTCTACAATGAATCTCTTTGAAAACCATTGCAATTTAGTTATAACAATTCAGTGTTTTGAGCAGAGAGTGGATTCTGACTACTAAACTCTGAGTTTATGTCGTTCAACAACAAAAAATTATAATAAATAAAATAAAAAAATAAATAATAAATCAACAGATACTGTGTTTATTAGGGCTTAACAATATATCATTTGAGCATTGATATCGCAACGTTTATATCAGCAACAGTCACATCACAGGATCAGATTATTTATTAAAAATTAAAAGATAAAGATATTACATTATTTTTAGTATTCATACAATGATGACCATGTTATTTTACATTTTGACTGTGCAATTTCTGTACTTAAATACTGTTCGACTCCACAGAAAACCATAAAGCACTCTTTATTTATTTATTTTTGCTTGTTATTATTTATTATAATTTATCTAAATTAGTGTAAAATTTCCAAATAGAGCAATTCAAGCCATGTGGTGAAATGATATTCATATCGCAATATATATCGCAGCAAAAAAATATCGCAATGTGATATTTTTCCAAAATCGTGCAACCCTAATGTCTATGTTTGACTTAACTGCTCAACTGCCAAATTTATCCAGTCGGATTTACAAATATCTTATTACAGCTTCAACTGAGGGTGTTCATTTGTATTCGTAGGTACTTAGCTCTTCTAGCACCCCTACAAAAGTATTAAAATGTCTCATCAGTTATACCTTTTTTTCAGTGTGTAAAGTTCCATCCACAAAGCAGAATCACTCATAACTCAAACAAGATAAATTTACATGATGGGTAAGCAGTGCTTCCTACACATAGACTTTACTTGAGGGAGCTGCCCAGGTCAATTAACGGCCGCCCAAATATATTTTGTGAGACACTGCTACTATTATCCTCATTTTACCCTTTTTTTGTTTTCGCCCAATAGCCAAACATCCGCAATCGATTAACCAATGGAAAATCTTCTCTCGCCCTACACACTTCCTTCTCGTTGTGTGCATGCGAGAACTGTCAAAACTCCCAGACAGTATCATGTGCTCTGCAAAGATCCACAGGACCCACAGAGACGCACATTTTTGGGACTTAAAAATGCGTCTGGCCCGGGTTTCTAAATCTTTTGGTTTCGCTTTCTAAAGTCGTCGTTTGTTGGTTAATTGTATACGTGTTTGCATTACATTTTTATTTTAAGCCTGATTTACTGACTGACAGCACATGCACAGCCGCAAGAAAACTATTAAATAATTAATTCTTTGATCTAAACGACTCGGATAAACTTTTCTATACACTCCTATAGAGGAGGAAATTACATCTAAACTGGCTGCAAAATATTTGTACACCATTGGAAATAATTAACTCATTTACCTTATTTAAATAATCTACACTTTTTATTCTTGTAATTATTATACTTTTTAGAGATACTATTTTTATTCCTTTTTTTCAGTTTTCAATTTGATGTTGAGATTACACATTTTATACAAATCTAACATGCTTTGGCAATACTGTGCAAAATGTCACCAGCAGATTTTCCATATCAGCGGGTGCACATGGCTCCTCCTGAATAGAATAGAAGTTAAACAAATAGTGGATTTCTTTTTTTATTTCAAGTCATTTTTTTAAACTTCAACCCATTGAAAAGAAAAAGTGTATAACAGTGTCATAATAAATTAAAATAATGTTAAAAAAAATAAATAAATAAATCACCTTTTTTGTCGCATTTAGGTAGCCATGTGCCATGGGTAAAAGGTGTGCTTCAATCTGGCAACCACTGCAAGTATATATACTGTGGGAAGCACTGGGTAAGTATTCAGAAAAAGAATAATAAAAATCCAATCAAAAGAGAATAATAATAGTTTTATGTTTTTGCAAAACAAAATTAAAAACAGCAATAATAATATTAATAACAATCATCATTATCTATTCATAAGATCTGCAGTATTCTAGAAGTCCTAATTATTCACATTTTCCCCATGCATTCTTTATAAGAAAAAAGGTTTGATTTTTTATAAGATTTTTTTATAAAAATTTAGGGAAACCTTACAACACTGTAAAAAATACTACCTTGATACAGTTACATTCAAAGTCTACAAGTACCTACTAGAAATATTTCCTGTTTTAAGGTTCACTGTGTAAACAATATTAATATTAGTAATTATGCCTACAAAATTGTATCATTTTTACACTTAAATTTAACCACGGTATGGCCCCTCAACTGTTTTCCTCAAGTAAAATTATCTTGAATTTCCTGGAAAACGAAAAAAAAGGTTATTCTAAGATCAACTCGGTTGCACACAAACACATTCTCACATACTTCTGACTACATACTCATACATGCATTCATATCTGCATACCAAACATACGCACAATCAGTCACACGCACACTTTTAATGGTACCAGTACACAAAGACAAAAAAAAAAAAATGTAACTATCTGAAAACATGACAAACCACCATTGTCTACATCAGGTAACAATACAGAGCCTTCTAAAACACAAAGCATTAGGAAAACCGTGTTTCGAGTTCCTAAGATTCAGCTGAAGTAGAAAATGAAAACCGGAGAATGACAAGCCATGATTTATACCTCCAGAAGCAAAGATAACAGAACAATAGCGGTGGCCCTCCAGTAAGTACACAAAGGCGATTGTTGAGGTTTTTTAAGCTTTAAAGCAGGTTGTCACACTGAATTTTTTCTGCTTAATATTGCGCTTTCCTTTCCGATGGTCAACACGGCTCGTTAAAATGGTAAGCTAGGACAAAAAGTCACTGATCTGCCATTCATTCCATCAATCTGTCACTCATGTTCCCTTTTTTTATTCTAGGCTAAATGACCAAGACCCGGGTATCTCATTAGTTGTGTGCGCAGAAAGTCTTTTGATGCAAGCACTCACCCTCCTGGTCAATATATCCTACATTCAACCATCTTATTAAGTGGCGTTCCAGGAACAGAACAGGCCACCAAGGGCAGCGAGAGCTGTCTTTCCTGGTATTAGACCAACCCTCTAATGTTCCTCAGACTAGAATATGTCCAGCATATTATTTAAATAGTCCCACTCTCAATGTTTTTTTTTTCTTGATGCCACATTATTTTCGGAGACAACTGCATGCTGGAGGATACGACCCTCTCTGCCAGCTCTTCCTCTTTAGCCTGATTCGAATAAAGAGCTTTGAATTAAGTGGACAGCCCCCCTTAGACTAACAGCGGCGTGCCTTAAAGAAAGCGACCATGCCAGAGAAAATAATTTTGATTGACGTTACAAGGATATTTCCAGCCTGACTGATTTAATTGTGAATGCCAGGGGGCATCATCGGGGGCCAGGTAACAGCTCTTTTTGCGGGGTGATTTTTTGATCTGGGCTTCTCCCCGTGGTAGCGTCCGCACGGGCTCAGAGGGCCAGAGGGCAGAAGAACAAAGAGAACTTTATGCCTGTGAATTCCACTTCCTTGCCTTTGAAAACAAAGCTTCTGGAATGGGCAGTTAAACTGTGGAAGTAGATTCCCAAGCTCATTTGATGTTAAGTCTTTAGTGTCAAGAGTGGCATATTCATTTATGAAAAGCGAGGGAAAGAGAAAGAGAGCGAGCGAAGGAGAAAGGGAGGCAGCTGCATCTTCTAACAAACAGGCTTGCTGTGTCTTGGACGGAAGAGGTGTGGATGGCTTTTCAAACGGGGCCTGGAGGATTAGGGGATGAGAGCTTAATGAGAAACACGTCGGGCGTCAGCTGACTGAGCTGTCAGACGCCGTACTGCGCAGAGCTGGGGGTGAATGGGAACGGGGTGAGGGCCAAGGACCTCCGAACCTGCTCCGAGAGCTGTCGCCGGCTGCCCGATGTGTGACCCGTCGTGTATTCAAGGGTTGTAGGATCAAATCTCGACACCAATCAAGGCTGACCCAAACATCCAAAGGCTAGTCAATCAAAACCCATTGAACAACAAACCACTGAACATCTGTAACACATCATATACACAAACAAGTATATGGGTCAAAGAGAGAAAGGAGGTTTCAGGCATCAAAACAATGAAAATGTAATATTGTTTTTTATGCATTAGAATAAGCAAAGAATAATAACTACCTTTTTTCTAGTTCCAAGAATTAAAAAGAGACATACACTAAAATATTATCCAGTGTAACAGTTTATATTCAAAAAAAATACTATAAGTACATTTAGAATCATTTGATGATACAAAAACACTATTTAGGGATGGCATCAAATTCTAATTAGTTTTTATAATCCAAGCTTATTTAGTACATTTCAGCTTTTTTATCATTTAAAAAAAAATATATATATATATATATATATATATATATATATATATATATATATATATATATATATATATATATATATATATATATATAAAAACATTTAGTTTGGTCACTTATTCTTATATAAACTTTGATTAGTACTAGGGCGGCACAATATATCGTTTCAGCATAGCAAAGTGTGCATCTGCAATAGTCACATTCAATATATGCAATGTTGAGTGTGAATTATAGTTAACCAGGAGCTACAGAATTGTATTTAATTACTGTATTAATACAGAATGTATATGATTTTTGCAAAATTAACTAATTTTTGTCATGTTTCTAGTACAAATATCTACATTTTAAGGCAAAACAAGAATATTGCTTACCCCACTGGCAGATAATTTTGCTTGTATTAAGGAAAAATGAATTTTTTTACTTATTCTGATATGGCACTATTTTAATTTTTCTAAGAACTTTTTTTTATGTTTTGAATGGACACGCAAAGAAAGACAAAGTAAAGAAAAAAAAAAACATTTTGCATTGTGATTATTCAATTTCTGTACCTGAATAATGTTAGACTCCCCAGGAAACTGTCAAATAGAGCCATTCAAACTATCTTGTGAAACTGTATTCATAGCACAATATTTAATGATGACTAAAATATACCAATATCAGATGTCCAATATCATTAAGCCCTATTTAGTACGCACAAATATGTAAGAATGAAGAAGTTTGAACATCTAAATCCAAATACTCACCTCTATTTGGCAACTTTTTCACAAAAGAAATCTGAAATACAGCATTTGCTCACAAGAAATACAATGTCTATAAATTTGATAACTTTATGACACTAAAATGAGACTTCTATTCATCTTTTATTAGTAATAAACAAATATATAAATGAAAACAGTTGGAACTGCACTGTTAAGTAAGTGATTATTCATAAAGCTAAGATTTTTTGAGAGGTTTGAGTGTCCATTAGTCCACTATTAAGTCCATAACTTATTCTAGGCCTATTATACCATTGTTTTATTCTTTCAAAGAAAACCTATGGAGATTTATTTTTTTTTACACATTTTATAGCCAGCAAGGTAAGTCACTAGTCCACTCCCCTTCAAAGCTACCAGTCACACCACTTGAGATTTTTTTTTTTTCATGTCAGCAACATAAATGATATGGAAATATTTTTATTTGTAAGCAGAAGTAATTAATGTGTCAATAACCCAATCCTTGATATGTATGAATGTCAATAACAGACATATTTCCCTTCTATTAGCAAATATTTTCAAATAAATAAACAAATTCCTTCAAATTAAGTTCTTGCGCAAAACCTTGCATTTCTGGAATATTGATTTAGTACCATGTTTTTTTTGTGTGTGTTTTTTTTCACGCATGAAATATTCAAAAGATTATGATGCCACTGAATGCAATAAAGAGCTTTTTAAATATATATTTCTATATGATATTTTACTGAATATTTCTGAAATGGATAACAAAAATGTCCTTCAATTAAAGATAAATAATAGCTGAAGATGGAAATAACATGCTAAACAGATACAGCAGAGATTGTAATTGAACTGGATTTCATTCTATGCATTCAGGCTCTAATCGTTGTGTTTTTTTTTTTTTAGTGTATGACAAGTTGCAAGACAATATGAATATATGCATATGGTTTGGAACTGGCAGTTTGTTGTGAAGTTTCATTATGAATAAACAGCAAAAAGTGCATGACAAAAAAAGTCATTGCTTTCTAAATTTAAACTTTAACACCTTACATCTTAAGCACACACAGATATATTGCCTGCATTTCCTTGTGACATCTCATATTAAAAGATCATCTTCCCAATTGCCAAGGGTTTGTTTTGAAAGAAGGGTTATTTTTTTGTTCTTCATCAAATGTAAAATGCTCAATTTCGAGCTTCTAATATCACCAATACCTGTGTGCCCAATAATTTGAGGAGGAATTTGAGATTTGAATGCAGATTTATGCATTGAGTTAAAAATGAGCTGCCAGATGCAGCACAGTTGTTTGCGCTGATGGTGATCTCACTGTATGTCTCATGTTGTCCTACGGCAATGTTTGGCAGACGCCTTTGCATAAAGGTTATTTGAGGAAGAATTTTGATTTTAAACAATGTCTGTAACATTGTTTTAACCACAAAATGATGAAAACAGAAGACTGGAGGGAAGCAACCGAGTGTGTGTAAACAAACTTTCATCAAATGAAACTTTTCTCTGTCAACGTTCTTTCGCACAATATTCTAAACCGGGAGCTTCTCTCATGTTTAGTTTGAATATTAACCAGGGCTGGGCGATATTGCAAAAAAAATGATCACAATATGTTTCATATCAGTCGATATTGATAATTATTGAATACTTTTTAACAATACATTGAGGAATATTAAGATTTTTTATTTAACAACTTTATTTTAATTTACCAACATTACTATGGCAAATAGATTTAAGTCAAAAACAAAAACATTTAAACAAAATATTTGACCTCTTTATAATAGACATTCGTGTTAAAGAGACTGGATAAATAAAATGTTACAAAGTGTGCAACTAAGGTAAATCAACATCTGCTTGGTGTGAATATTAATGACACAGTAAAACGAAAACTCTGCAAACAAAGATTATGATAATCCAATCTGAACTTTCAAGTAAAGGAACCAACCACCATTCAAATACATGATTAACGTTACAAATTGTGGAGTTGAATGACTACATTACCCCATGCTAAAAAAATCTTTCAGATGGGGAGCTAGTGGCTGGGATGCACAAGAGAAGAAACCAAAAAGCTACTCTTGCGACCTCCTTTTTTTTTGCAATCTCCTCACTGCTGCTATACGGCACTCATTTTCGCATGTGTTGTTATTCTGACGTGAAGTGACAAGCGCAAGTGCGTGCTTTCACTCACCATTTTCTATGGCGTCTCTTGTAACAAGGTGACCATTCTCTCAGAGGATGACAAAAAGACAAATTATTGCTGCAGCTCTGATACAAATTTATGGACAAAAGTAAAAAGCATTGCAGTGTTAGGGTGCGCAGTGTTTGTCTCAGGTAATTAGTTTACCGTTACATTACTGAAATGTGTATAATTCCATACAAAGTGTGAAGCAGATTGGTTAGTTCTACTTGCATGAATTGCGGTGTGCTCGGGGCATTCGGAAAAGTTCAGATGTTTTTTTTTTACAAGATGTACCTGGAAAATGCGCGTGGTTCACATGTGCGCTGCTTGCACAAAATGTGCGTGCTGCTCCCATTTGCGCGCCTCCATTGGAAATGACAAACTTACATCCCAAGCTTATTGGCATTCCTTCCAAGGTGCACACTTAGCTGCCACATTTAAATAAAACTATAGCCTTCATACCGACAGTACATATCGAATCTTTACAATGGTGTTCGGTCAATAAATATCGATACCGATTTTATCGCCCAGCCCCAATGTAAAATTGTTGAACCAGAGTTCAAGTTTGACCAATAAATAATAATAATAATAATAATAATAATAATAATAATAATAATAATAATAATAATAATAATAATAATAATAATAATAATGTGATAAAAATTACCATAAAACAAAATAATAGTTATTGAAAAAGATGGAACGCAAAAAGCATTGCTCAGTCAGTAAATTATACTTATGAATACTTCTTATTCTGCCTTCCGTGCTAATGCATTTTAAGCCATTTTCATACATGCAATCTACTATCATTCTTCGTGTTGCTACTTTACACGAATACAAGTGTGTTAATTTGCCATTCTGAACAGTTGGACACCATCATCTCAATGTAATGATCGAAATCTCAAGTTGTACTCCGAGGACCAGATTTTGACGCCCATAATTACAATAACATTTCCAATCACAAGCTATCTACTTAGCGATATTAGCGGGCCTGGTCTGATGGAGATATTATCCCTGGTTTATCTCGCGCTGTTATTTTTGGATGGTACGGATCAAAGCTCCCATGCTGGCACGCTGCGTAACCTGCCCAGCGCATTTGGAACGTGTGATTTTAGGCGATGATTATTTAACCAGGGCAGCATTGTTGATTTTATTATATAAGTCAATAATCTTCTCTATTCCCCAGATTTAGTTAATCTTCCTAATTACAAATTAGCATTCTCCACATACCAGTCCTAGATTTCCAAATTAACACCCCCGCTTCTAGGGGACGGTGAATCAGCCATGCTCTCTAATTCCTCCATGGACTGTCTGACGCACAGCAGATTTCTCTCTCCACCTCCTTCTTCTTCTGTCATTTTCCCCCTCAATTGTCTGCTTCAGGGAGGAGGGTGGAGGGAAAAAGAGAGAAGAAAAAAAACGACAAGACTGCAGCATTGGCATCCTTTTTTTCCATCTCTCTCTCTCACTCACACACACTGCTGGATCAGTGTGTTTTGATCAGGAGCATTAATAACAATTAGGAATCTAAATGGTGAGGTGGGGCCTAACCGTTTCCCCCTGTCTCTCTTCATCAGGGAATATTGGCAGCACTTGAGGATCGTTAGGTGGCGCTGCTTGGAATGCGATGGAAAAATCTAGATGAGGCCTGTCAAAATGTTTTGGACGGAGTGTGGTAAATGAATTCTGATAGCATGTTAATATGAAGCATTGTATCATTAGACTGCAGGATCGTCAGATTTGTTGTGCGGCTTATAATGAAGACAGAATAAGACTCTCTCTGGCAGAGAAAATCATGTTTTAGCAGGAAATCTGTTTTAGGGACTTAAAACGTTTTTAATTTATATCATCAATGCATTATTTATAAGTTTCCGAGGCCGTCGAGCACATATAAACAAGCGAGCAAATAATAAACAACGACACAAACATATCTAAAAAATGAAAATCTTTTCATACCATTAATTACGTTACAACAGAAACGATCGGGTAACTCTTGCAAACGCTGCCGCGCATTATCAAACATCAAGCACTAGTCGGCGTGTTTACAATACATCAGACATTCCTCCAGTGGCCAAAATGTTTGATTTCCCCCAGAACCAATGGTCAAAACATTGAACTTTCCCCGTCGCTATCCGCGCCGTCTTTGAGGGTTTAAATCCCTGCTCTTCCAGCATGAAAGCGTGAGATGAAAACACGCTCTCAAAGTCCCACGTCAAATACAAAGTTAAGGGCAACAAGGGTGGAAATAAACAGATTTGAAAAAGCAATCAACATTTCCCTAAAGCTCAGGAGCTGATTTGCATCCGATTCCGAGATCATGTTTTATTTATCAGTAATCACAACCAATCAGGAGAGAAATTAATCAATGGAAGCGTTAGCAGCAGCGATATCCGGCCATCTGGGGGTCACACTTATCTCGCCTTCAGCCTGCCACGCCGCCTCACTCCCGGGCACCCGCTCCTGCCCTGATCCGCCCCCACCCGCTTTCCACCAGGCTTGTCATGGGCTCATATTTAGGTGACTGGGTTTTTTTTTTCTCCAATGAGCTCTAAGGAACTCCATATGGCCAGGATCAAAGGTGTTGCTGGGTGCATGGTTCTGCTTTATTGCCAGCCGCTGCTGTTAATTAGAAAACAAGATCAGAGGCAGTATTAAAATCCAATTAAATTGATATGAACAGATTGCCAAGTGATGTTCGCTAATGTATAATTGAGCACCATGCAAATTTCAGTGGCTGCCTTTTGTTTTCGCATGTCTCTTCGTCTATCTCTCTCGCACAGAATGAGCAATGGAGCTTGAAAGTTTTTTTTTTTTTTGGCTTCTGCTAAAGATAAACAAGTTAATGCTATGAGATGGGGGCACTGCTTTCATCAGTTAAGCTAAAGCGATATTTTGCCTGGTGCTATGGGGCTGCTGGCTAGAGGGCTGAGGGGCAGGGAGAGAGAGAGATCCGACCCCACGGGGACACTAAACGCCTGCTTCAACATGCCCACAGGACAGGCTGGACTGGATCAGTGAACTTAAAGTGAATCATAAAGAAAGCCAGCGGCATGTCTGAATCCATTTTTAACAGAGTAAGGTGGCATTTACCTGTGTTCATAATTACACCAAGACCAACGTCAGGTGGACTGCTACAGAGTGTACTTACATGTGGAGTTCAAAGCTTCCACATAACATATTCAGGTCTACAGGACATTACTTTTGTTTGACAATGACTAAACTTGACACCTGTTAAATTGAATAGTAAAAAGGTGTATCATCTTGGGTGATCTAAAACATTTAGTAATACTTTAGAATAACGGTCCATTGGTTAATGTATTTACTAACATTAATTAGGTATGAAAAATATTGCAAAGTATTTATTAATCATTTCTACATTTAATAATGCATTTTTATATATAAAAGTTTAATATCCAAAAAACACTATTTAATGCTCTGTGAGTTAACATGAACGAAAGCAGCTTCAATTAAATAACATTACCTAATGTTAACAAAGATTAATAAATACAGTAATAAACGTATTATTGTTTGTGTTATTAAATGCATTAACTGAAATTAATGAACCATTATTTTAAAGTATTACTCAACATTTTAATGCAGTGTGAAAAACTTATGACATCAAATCTCAAATGGAACAAAACAGACAAAAATAATGAAAAAAGTGATTAAAAATTAAGTAATAAAAGTATATTAATCTACTGATCAATTTTGGAGGTATTCACCAGTGTTTGGATGCATTGCATACTACCTTCATTCCTCAAAAAAAAGTTTTTTTATTCAATATGGTGCAATAGAGTTATCAAAAATACATACAATAATAAATCTAGTGTTTGCTTGATACAGAACCACACAGACAGAATGGTTTCAAGCGGGTTTCTGTTCTGAACTGACATTAGAAATGGAAAATCTCACAAAATGACCAAAAATCTTACTTTAAATATTCCATTCAATTTTATTTGTATAGTGCTTTTCACAATAATCATTGTTTCAAATCGGCTTTAAAAAAGGTGCACATTATTGTATTACAATCAAATTCAGCAAGAATTAAGGTTATTAGTTACCATAACTTATATATATATATATATATATATATATATATATATATATATATATATATATATATATATATATATATATATATATATATATATAACTAGTAACTAATAGCATTTAATAGTTACTATATTTAAACATGGTTAACCTGCAGTTATAACATAGGGCCAGACAGAATCTGCGCATGTTTTTTTGCTATTTGTGCAGAGAATTTTGTAAAAAAAAAAAAAAACAAATCTGCTGATTTATGCGGAATGATTTTAGGAGTATCAAATCTAAAAAACCTAATATATTAAATAAAAAAAAAATACTTTCATTTAAATGTTAACAATGCAAATTGAATTAGATCCACTTAATTGTTAAACACAGCAAGTCTCATAATTTATATCTACTAAAAGACAGAAAATATTACTTTACAAACTGTATTGTAAATAAATCATATGGACATTTTAATACTATTATTATATCACAATAAGATTAGTGAAATTAATAAAAAAACTGAATAAATATGAATTTACACACATTTACACAAGTAAATACATATACCCAATGATGGGCTAAAAGTCTGCAGAAATCTGTGGATTTCTGCGTGCGCAGATTCTGTGTGGGCCTACATGTAGGTGATGTCCAAGTTTAATGAGGTGTATTTGGGTGTATGTCCTTGAAATATGCGCCATGTTTCTTATCAAACATGCCTATATAGGTTTGTTGTGGTGTTGCTATTAACAGGTTCTATTTAAGATGCTGTGTTTCATAATAATAGAGTAATACATTACATTTACATGATTTAATGTATCATAAATGATTTACACAAGACATTCACTAAAATTTCATTCAGTGTAACAAGAGTGTATATGCCAAAAAAAATTACAGGTACATTTATAAATAAAATATAGTCAAAAACACACAAAGCAGGTCATACAATAACAATATTTGAGTACCTTACCAATTAAAATAATAATAATAATAAAGCTCACATATGTTGCCTTGGGGGGGGGGGGGGGTTATTTATCCATATTTATTATTTGTATGCAATGCGCTGTGAAAACCATGTTACAAACTACATGTGAATGATTTGCAATGTCATTAGCGTTACACTTGTGTGCAACTGGCATCATTTTTTGCACAGGGGTGAGAATCATTTTGAATTACAAGATTGATTTTGCCGCTAAAAACCTTACAAGAGGGTTTTCTGCCATTGAAATTTGACGTGTGAACCGACTAAAGTATGTTCCCAAACAAAAGGAGACGTTGTTAAGTCTGAAAATGGGATCGCATGACACATTGTTTCTCACATGCTTTTTACACCTTCAATGACAATGTGTTGTCTTCCTGCTCGTGACACATCCTGACAGCGTGCACATGTGTGCGCGCATTTGTACGCTAGCATGCTTTTATGCATAGATCATGTCTACATGCATACATTAGTATATGGTTTCATTTATATGCAAATTCAAGACGAAAACACACAGCAAGACAAACACAACCGCGTTCCTGACAAAACAACACAATTTTCGGCGCTTGTGCCTAATCAATAGACATCCTACATCACCACGGTGGTGACAAAACTGTGACGGAGAGGCACTAATAAGGAGCATTGTTCGCCTGTGAATGACTGCTCTGCCTGCAAACGTGCTCTTCAGCGAGCCGGGCTAGCGATGCTCCGAGGCCCCGAATCTGACAGGGGGTACCGGGAGCGCGGAGTGGCTGCAGCTGTTGGTCTTTGTGTGCGTGTCCCTCCGCCCCCGACGTCAGCTGAAAGGTCCTTGCAGTCAAGTGAATAGCGGGCGAAAAAAAAACGCCTTCAATCCCACAAAATAGCACGCTAATGTCAGGAAATAAAACTCGAGTATCGGAAATTGCGCCAAAAGCTTCACCGTAAATTGCAGATAAAGGGAAATATGCTTTTTTTATGAATAGCAATAAAAAACCTCAATAATTTGCAATAAAAGGGATATGTGAAACATGTAAAGGCATTGGTGTGGCGCAGGAGCTCGGAGACAGGGGTGGCTTTTTGGGTGGGGGGTGTGGGGTGTTCAGCATTGAGAAAGTCGTCGAGAGCAGGGATTCTGATTGAGGAATCAGTGCTATTCACGTGAGGTTTAAATAAACCAAATCTGGCCCAGGAACTGTCTGTAATAAATGAAAAACATGATTGAAGGAACACAATTTATTCATCTCTTCAGACTGTCCAAGGTACGAGCTGTAATCAGACTGATTGTTAAGGTTTTTCTTTTTTAAACAGGTAGAACCTTAGTCTCATGTCATCTCTAATGTGTAAGTTTAAGCAATAGATCACTCAAAGTATAAGAATTCAGTTTTTTTTTTTATTCAGTCATTAGTTTTATAAGTTTTTTTATGCAGAGGACCACAAATGCAAAGGTCAAACAATATCAGTCAAATAAGATTGTTGTTTCCTTCTTTATTTTTAATATAACATGTACAGTTGAAGTCAGAATTATGAAACCCCCTGAATTATTAGCCCCCCGTTTATTTTTTCCCCAATTTTAGAAATCACATTTGTAAACGTAATAGTTTTAATAACTCATTTCTAATAACTGATTTACTTTATCTTTGCCATGATGACTAAATAATATTTTACAAGACACTTCTATACAGCTTAAAGTGACATTTAAAGGCTTAATTAGGTTAACTAGGCAGGTTAGGGTAATTTGGCAAGTTATTGTATAACGATGGTTTGTTCTGTAAACTAGCGAAAAAATATAGCTAAAAAGGGCTAATAATACTGACCTTAAATGGCATTTTTAAAAAAAATATTTCAGCTTTTATCAGTTTTTAGCTGAAAAAAAAAAACAAATAAGACTTTCTCCAGACGAATATTATCAGACATACTGTGAATTTGTTCCTTGCTCTGTTAAACATCATTTTGGGAAATATTTAAAAAAGAAAAAAAATTCAAAGGGGGTTTAATAATTCTGATTTCAACTGTATTCACCTTATTCTTTGTGTACGAGCGGTCGCAGTCATTTGAATCTTTTTGGCTCAAGACTTACCGTCTCATTCACTTCCATTCATTTTTAGACGTTAAAAACAGCTCGTTTTGCTGCTTGATTTTGCAAACTGACATTTTTTTATCATATGATTCTGCTTTGTTAGTATAATCATGCAAACACTAGCTTGTGGAGCAAGTCGTTTGACCGTTTTCTGCGGTTTATTATTCCCAGTCATTTCTCCCATAGGGAGCTGAATTAGAAGTTCTAAAACAAGTGCAAAAACAAGCGCATTTCCGCATTGAAGAATAAGGTCAATATGGCAGGGATCGCCGAACTTGTTCCTGGAGGTCCGTTGTCCTGCAGATTTTAGCTCCAACCCTAATCAACACACCTGAACAAGCTAATCAAGATCTTACTAGGTATACTTGAAACATCCAGGCAAGTGTGTTGAGGCAAGTTAGAGCTAAACCCTGCAGGGCACCGGACCTCCAGGAACGAGATTGGTGGTATATGGCAATACGGCTTTTTGACTAATTATAAGAATAAGAATTATTGATTGGTGTATTTAAAGACTATTTTATCAAGTTAATTCATATATCTCTATTTATTTATATTAATATTTAAATCTAGGTTAACCAATTGTCAGCAAAGTAAATTTTTACATATATTTTAAATCAGAACATGTCGTTTCATTTTGACAAATGTAATGCTCAGCATATTTAAGTACACCCCCTCATATATTTAATAGGAAGCTATACAATTTTATTTTTGCGCACATAAATTAGTCAGTACTGAAGCCAAATCTGGAGCTTATCTAACAAAACTTACGATAATGGTCCAAAACTAGTACATCCAAATTTACGTTTTATAAAAATATAAAATACAAATTAAAAAAAAAAAAAAGAGGAGAAATCAGGAGAAGCAAAAAAGTTGAAATTTTGCGGGTTGTAATTTTTTTATGCAATATTTTGCTTAAATTTGTTTCATCTTTCACTTTCTAAAGTTGCCCGGTGACTTAAATATTATTTTAATAAATATATCCGTTTATTAAATCATTTTTTTTTTTAAATGCACCAAAATACATTGCCTATATTCACTGAGAAATTGATAAAAAATATTAATTTTCAAAATGGGGTGTACTCAATTATGCTGAGCACTGTATATCCATAACACTAAATCATGACATAGATTTCTTTCTACACATTTAATATTTATAAGGTAATTATTGAAAATGAACCAATAAAAATGGTATGTACTAACATTCGCATGTACATTTTTTTTTTAGCAAATTAAAAAAAAATACAGAATTTTAGACATTTTAAAAAAGTCCAGCTCTGCTTAAATTGACAAATGCAAAAAATAAATATATATAAAAAAAAACACTGAACCCTATTCGAACACCGTACATAACACCACTAAGGGGCCTAAACACCAACAAATAGACGTAGTGAATGAGATGTTTGTGAGATGTCACAGTACATCACCAAAATCCCTTCCAAACCTTTCTGTCTCCAACTCAGCGTGCTTTTCACACGCATTAATGTATGACTGTAACATAACTGTCCGGCCATTACCACTAAATTATGCACTGGAAAATTCTCTCTTTATTAAAGTCATATTTCGCAGTGGCAGATGGTTCCACGCTGAGCTGAAGCAAGGAGCATAATTAAACGCGACACTTTCCCCTGATCCAGTTTCCAGAGCAGGCCTGGGCGGTGGGGCGTTTGCTTTGGAGCCGTGCACTAAGTCTAGTACCCAGATCTGCCACCTCTGTCACTGACTGTTATCATCCGGAAAACCACATATGCATGTGTGTGTGCTTATTTGTTGGAATAAAAATGCATATATGCATGCCTATTTTCCAGCAGACAATTATTTATCTGTCATTCTTATTTGTTTGCAAATTTAACAATAATCAGTGAAATATATTACGCCTACTGTCATAATTTAAAGCATTGACACTGTGAAAAAAACAAATACTCTGTACATATATTTCAATCATGCAATTAAGTTTTAAGGTCTCCAAAGACTTTGCATGAGACTCTCTTAGATATAACCTTAAGAAAATGAATCTCTTTTGAGTCATTCGCATTAACCCTTTGGTCTTTCTAGACTTTGCAAAAAAAGGGCGTCACTCGCACAATCTCAAAGAGATCATTTAGGAGAGTGTTTACAATAAAAAATGCACCTCCTTCAGCAGTAAATTAGAGGTATTTATGCAGCTTTCTAAAATAATTGCTTCTAAATAATGTCAAGCGGCTCCCTGGATTAAATTTCCCACCAGAGGAAAGAACTTCCATAGACGCACACTTTGAATAATTTGTTTTGATCTGTTAATACATATCGATGTTACCAGCCTAATGAGCTACTGTAACAGCATGTACAGAAAGCTGATTAACACCACAGTGGTTAAATTGTCTGTACTTCCTTAAAACACTTCAACTCTAATATTAAGGTGTTTTTAAAGCATATATATACTTAAAAAATGTACTAGGGTTGGTAATATGGCGGAAAACCTAAATTTGAATTTCTTTCTTAAATAAAAGGAAAATTCAAGTTATATTCGAATTCTAAAAGGCAATTTTAATGTTAAAGATAAAAGTATTGTATTGTCTGCTATGCAAACAAGAGGGCGCAATCGAGAACAATAAACAAATATAAACCAGATTAAGCAATCGCATCTTTTATTGAAATGAAATGACAATAAATTTAAGGCTGCATTTACACTGCAGATCATGATAGTCAATACCGATTTTGTGACTCTATCTGATTTTTGACGACCCACTTATATTATCTTTTAAACGTGACCTGCATCCAATTGTCTGCATTTACTCCGCACAGGGCAAAGATGCAATGACCAGAGGAAAAAAAAAAAAAAAAAAAAAAGGAGCAGGCGCTGACTGACAGCAGATAAGAAAAGAGCACTTTTTTCCTCAATTCCTGTATTTAATCTGTTCGCAGGGTTTTTTTTAATTTTTATTCTTTTTAACAAGTTGTTTCTATAGTTATGACAGACAAGTTCTCATTTAGCCATCTTATATTGAAGTTTATTTATAAATTAATTTCGAGAGGATCATGTGCTTATGATTGACCGCAGCTGGTCCCGCATTAGCTAATGATTCACCAATCGGATGATTCCCAACTCATAAATAACCAGAGTTTCTTACCTCAGTTATCTTCGGCTCGAAGAATTCCTCCTTCTACCCCTACTCCTCCTTTCTTTTCATTAATAGGGTGGCACGGCGGCCCAGTGGTTAGCACTGTTGCCACACAGCAAGTACGTCACTGGTCCAAGTATCTAACAGGCCAGTCGACGTTTCAGTGCGGAGTTTACACATTCTCCCTGTGCTCATGTGGGTTTCTCCCGGGTTCTCCGGTTTCCTCCCACAGTCCAACTTGCGACATAGATGAATTGACCAAACCAAATTAGCACCATAGATGAGCTCTTGATCAGCAATACATCTCTCTGTAGGAATCTCTAATTTGTCATTAGCCATAAATAAGCAGTTCTCGAGACCTACCTGAACTCAAACTCCCCTCTTACCCTGCAAACGGGAGGGAGCCTCAAGCTCGAGGATCTTATCAGCTCAGGGCTCTCTCCCGGGACTGCATGCCAAACACGCTTTATAATCAATCATCAGCTAAGTGTGAACTCTTTAAATCTAGGCCTTTTAAAGCCAGTAAGCATCTTAATGTCAATTCCATGGCGTGATGTATGCAACAGTTTTAGTTTAGCCTATGTTTACGTGGTGGATGTTGTGCTCTCTCTCTCTTTCGTTAACATGCTTAAAAACTTGTGCTACATGACAACATAAAAGCTTTTTAATGACGTGCGACTCACATTGGTAGGTAAAAATCCAATCTACCTGCTTACACTACAAACACGAGGACACAGATCGGATTCATATCAAATAAATTCTCAAATGAACAAGGCCTGAATCTGATTTGAGTAAAACGGAATCCATGTGATTTTTTTCCTGCTTACACGTACATGGGTCATATCTGATCAGTGCCGCATGGGAGAAAGAATAAATAAATTTTTTAAAAAAATCTGAATTGGGTCACTTGAACCATGCAGTGTAAATGCAGCCTAAGTGCAAAACCTTTTAAACAAAACTGTTCTTAAATAAAATATAATTTCCTTAATGTGCATGTAAGGCATGTAAAACTGAGTGCATCAATAACCTGAGAAATTGCACTTCAACAGACAGTATAACGTTTGTATGACCACTTGAACACAAAATGGCAAACTGCCATTCAGAATTATACACAACTATAGAATTTGTCAAAAACATAGAGCTTAGTGTGAATCTGTCT
Organism: Danio aesculapii; assembly: GCF_903798145.1. Lineage (NCBI taxonomy): Eukaryota > Metazoa > Chordata > Actinopteri > Cypriniformes > Danionidae > Danio > Danio aesculapii. The sequence goes on from NC_079451.1 coordinate 34,527,016, forward strand.
TATGTGAAACAAAATAAACTTTCAAAATGTCTAGGAGCCCTACTAAAAAAAGGTTATATGTGAGATGATTTTATTAAAGTACAATATATGTTTCTTAGATGTTTCCAAAGAACAGCTATTTAGAAATAACATCTGGAACACAACATAAACAGTTATGAAATATTTGCATCTCGTTGGTGAAAATGCAAATGTGACATGCATTTGACTGGAACACAATGAGGTCAAAAGTGAGACATTTCACTGCTGAAAATCCCAGCTTCAATTGTGTCTGGAACACACTTAACATGCTGTAAGGTGCACTAACCTCGCTGAAGCAGAACTAGCCGTCATCTGTGAAGTGATGTCAAATGACGCATCTCGCTGAGGTCCACGGTCCTTTGATCTGCCCCGAGTTCACAGGTCAGATGTCTAGCAGCATTCTAGACATTATTTCCTAGTAGGAAAACTCATAATTACAAGTTGTCTGGAACACCACATATGTTAACAAAAAGCAACAGTTTCAGTTACATCATCAGGTCTCATGCCTATAGTCATACTAAAAATTTAAATGCAAGTTTTTGCACTGGTCTTGTATTGGTCAAACTGCTTCCAAACATTTGAGACCTGAGACATTTGAGAAACATTATAGACACCTAATCAAACTAGGATCAGGAAAATGTCATAAACAACTATTTAAGAAAAACATTGAATGTTCTTTTTTTTTTCTTCTTGACAGTCATAATGTTGCCCATGGTTTAATACTGGCACCAATAACGGATCTCCTTGCAACAAAATCTTCATTTGTGTGTGAGATGGATGAATTCCTGCTGCCGTTTTGACTTGATAAGATCTTCATGAGAGAAAGTGAAATAAAACACAATCACGCTTGAACAACAAACATGTGTAGCCCATCACACACCACTGTTTTGTGCAGCATCAGTTGCAACAAATAAATCACACAAATGCCGTTCTGAACATTCACAGAGTGAACCTCTAAACCTGGACTAAATGTATCATTTTCATTTATAGTCTCCATCAACTGAGAGCTAAACTACAAGTATAAACACTCTTAAAGGGACGGTGTAAAATGTAAATTTCCAGTGTTTTGAAAAGACACACAGAAATTTTCATTTACTCAGCCTCAGGTCATCCAAGATGTAGGTGACTTTTTTCTTTAGTAGAAAATTTTTGTAGCTAAAACCATTCTCCACTGGTACTGAAATAATAGAGGTCAGTGTGTGCCATCGCCTTAAAATAAATAAATAAATAAATAAATAAATAAATAAATAAATAAATATATATATATATATATATATATATATATATATATATATATATATATATATATATACACATACATATACACACACACAAAACAAACCATAATTACTAACAGTGGCTCTTAACAATGCACTAAGGTCTTATTAAACGAAACAACCACTCGATGCAACAAACATTACAACTTTCGTACCTGTTATCCACAGCGTGGTCAAATGGCTCTGCAAAGCAAGCACTACGACTACATCTTATTGCATAATGATATAAACACAAGTGCAAAAATCACACACAAGTTGACGCACTTGAGTTTGTTTACCACAGATACCGCAAAACTTTTATTATGTGACAAGATGCTCATAGTGCATACATCAAAAGACAATGGTTCTAGCTACATAAATATGTACTGTTATACTAAAGAAACTACGTCTTGGATGGCCAGAAGAAGGGCTGTGCGATTAATCGAAATTATGATTTGAAATGTTGCGATTAGCCAAATCACAAGAGGCTGCAATTTAAAACATGCCCAGAGCAAATGCGTGCACGGCATCTGTGTGTGACAGTCTTACTAGCCAATTGAGTGTGCACACTTTCGTTCTGCCCAATCAGAACTTTGCAACCGAACTATGCAGAATGCTCACAGAAAACAAACAAACAGGAAAGCGTGGACGATAGGGACGATGGTGTCTGCTGCTTCAGAAGCATTGACAGACGAATTACTATTAGAGAAAAAACAGCACATCGGTAATATGGGAATATTTTGGTTTTAAAGTCACAAAAAACGGCTCAAGTTTATTGTTTTGATAACTTCATGTTTATTTCGCATGCATTCACAGCTCGTGATGCTGGTATGTACATGGTCTGGAGTGACTGACTGTATTGTAATGTGCTACATAAATATAATTTGTCATTTTATTTTCATAAGACGGTTATACATAGATGCATTAGCTGCAAAATTTTAAGGCAGTTTATCGATTTAAATGCTTCTAATTGAATATTACGTCATTCAATGCGACTATACACATTACTTTACAGGGAGCTCAAGACCTATTAACTACACTTTGTTTTAAGAACATGTTAATAAATTTAGTTACTAACTAGCTAGTTACAAAGCCCCTAGTGTGGACTTTACCTTCCAGTTTGAGAAAGAACTTACGAACAGCTGGCGCAACCCTACCCAGGAGATAACTAGTGCCATAACAAACTACCTGGCTGAAGACACAGTGCCTTTTAATGCAGTGACCAAAGTGGGACTTCTCTAAATGCAGGATAGGAGATATACACTTCCATCTCGCACATATTTTAGCCATTTTGGAAAACCACAGCTGTACGTTTAACCTCATGATATTATGTGTAGCATCTATGATAATTATTTTGTTTTAGACAATATAAGCTACAGAAAGCCATATTAGTTTGCTGAGTGTTTTGTATTTTTATCATTATTATATCTTTGTTTGTATAATAAGCTGAACTATCTCCCTAATTTAAGTTCAACTTGCTTACAGAAAGGTAAGGTCATTTTATTTGTGCTTACTGTTTGCTCTGGAGAAAAATTTCTGAATATTTAAAAACCATTTTGAATAAATGTTCAATTAAGTTAATATCTTTTTAGTTCCCTTTCAGCAGTAAGAAGCTACGATACAGAGTATTGAGCTGAAGCTTGACTACAAAAAAAAAAAAAGAAAAGAAAAAATAATTCGCGAATCAAATCGCAATATCTCTCAAAAAAACATAATCACAATTGGATATTTTCCCCAAATCGCACAGCACTAGCCTGAAGACAAGAAATTGACATTTTTAGATTAACTTTCTCTTTAAAAAGCAAATAATAAGCTTTTATCAAACATAAAAAACTTGCAAAATGATTGTTAAATGCACAAAGT